>NW_027667877.1:105000-110000 GCF_963924665.1 Micromys minutus | reverse complement strand
TAGGGTTAAAGTTAGGGTTATGGTTATTCTTAGATATATGGTTTAAAATTTAGGGTTTATGGTTTAAGGTTTAGGGTTTAGGATTGTTTATGTTTTAGGGTGGTTTAGGTTTTAGCGTTTAAAGTTTTTAGGTTTTTTTAGGGTTGTTTATGATTTAGTGTTTCGGGTTGTTCAGGATTTATGATTTAGGATATTTTAAGGTTTAGGGTTTAAGGTTGTATAGTGTTTTTGGGTTTAGGGTATAATGTTTAGGGTTAAGGGTTTAGGGTTGTTTAGGGTATAGTGTTAATGGTTTTAGGGTTTAGGCTTGTTAAGGTATAGTGTTTAGGGTTTAGGATTTAGGGTTTTTTAGCGTTTAGTGTTTAGAGTTTAGGGTTTAGGGTGCTTTTGGAATTCGTGTTTAGGGTTTTTCTGGGTTTAGGGTTTAGGATTTAGGGTTTTAGGGTTAGGTTTAGGGTTAGGGTGCGGGTTAGGGTGAGGGTTAAGGTTAGGGTTAGGGTTAAGGTTAGTGTTAGTGTTAGGGTAAGTGTTAGGGTTTGGGATAGTGTTAGGGTTAGGGTTATAGTTAGGGTTAGGGTTAGTGTTAGGGTTAGGGTAAGGGATAGGGTTAGTGTGAGGTTTAGGGTTAGGGTTAGGTTTAGGGTTAGGGTTAGTCTTTGTTTGGGTTATGGTTATTGTTAGGATTAGGCTTTGGATTAGGGTCAGGGGTAGGTTTAGGTTTACGGTTAGGGTTAGTGTTAGATTTAGGGTTAGGTTTAGGTTTATTGTTAGATTTAGGGTTTAGGGTTTAAGGTTTATGGTTTAGGATTGTTTAAGGTTTAGGGTGGATTAGGTTTAGGGTTTAGAGTTTAGTGTTATGGTTACGGTTAGGGTTAGGGTTAGGGTTAGGGTTAGGGTTAGAGTTAGGGTTAGGGTTAGTGTTAGGGTAAGGTTAGGGTTAGTGTTAGTGTTAGGGTTAGAGTTAGAGTTACGGTTAGGTTTAGGGTTAGAGTTATGGTTAGGGTTAAGGTTAGGGTTGGGGGGGTTAGGGTTTAGGTTAGGGTTAGGGTTAGGGTTAGGGTTAGGGTTAGGGTTAGGGTTAGGGTTAGGGTTAGGGTTAGGTTTAGGTTTAGGGTTAGTGTTATTATTAGGGAGTTAGGTTTAAATTTAGGATTAGTGTTAGGGTTAGAATTAGAAATAGGGTTAGTGTTAGAATTAGGGTCAGGGTTAGGTTTAGGGATAGGGTTATTGTTAGGGTTAGGGGTAGGGTTAGGGTTAGGGTTAGATTTAAAGTTTAAGTTTTAGTGTTAGGATTAGGGTTAGTGTGAGGTTTAGGGTTAGGGTTAGGTTTAGGGTTAGGGTTAGGGTTAGTGTTTGGGTTATGGTTAATGTTAGGATTATGTTTAGGGTTAGGGTTAGGGTTAGGGTTAGATTTAGGGTTAGGTTTAGGTTTATTGTTAGATTTAGGGTTTAGGGTTTAAGGTTTGTGGTTTAGGATTGTTTAAGGTTTAGGGTGGATTAGGTTTAGGGTTTAGAGTTTAGTGTTATGGTTACGGTTAGGGTTAGGGTTAGGTTTAGGGTTAGGGTTTGGGTTAGGGTTAGGGTTAGGTTTAGGGTTAGGGTTATGGTTAGGGTTAAGGTTAGGGTTAGGGTTAGGGTTAGGGTTATGGTTAGTGTTAGGATTAGGGTTAGGGTTAAGGTCAGGGTTAGGTTTAGGGTTAGTGTTAGGGTTAGGGATAGATTTAGGGTTAGGTTTAGGTTTATTGTTAGATTTAGGGTTTAGGGTTTAAGGTTTATGGTTTAGGATTTTTTAAGGTTTAGGGTGGATTAGGTTTAGGGTTTAGAGTTTAGTGTTATGGTTAAGGTTAAGGTTAGGGTTAGGGTTAGGGTTAGGGTTAGGGTTAGTGTTACGGTTAGGGTTAGGGTTAGGGTTACGTTTAGGGTTAGAGTTAGGGTTAGGGTAAGGGTTATGATTATGTTTATTGTTAGGTTTAAGGTTAGGGTTAGGGTTAAGGTTAGGTTTAGGGTTAGGGTTAGGTTTATGGTTAGGCTTAAGGTTAGGGTTAGGTTTAGGGTTAGGGTTACGGTTAAGGTTAGGTTTAGGGTTAGGGTTAGTGTTAGGGTGAGGGTTAAGTTTATTGTTAGGTTTAGGGTTTAGTGTTTAGGGTCTAAGGTTTTGGGTTTAGGATTGTTTAAGGTTTAGGGTAGATTAGGTTTAGGGTTTAGAGTTTAGTGTTAAGGTTAGGGTTAGGTTTAGGGTTTAGGGTTTAGTGTTCGGATTAGGGTTAGGGTTAGTGTTAGGATTAAGGTTAAGGTTAGGGTTAGGATTAGGTTTAGGGTTAGGGTTAGGGTTAGGGTTAGGGTTAGGGTTAGGGTTAGGATTAGGGTTAGGGTTAGGGTTAGGGTAAGGGTTAGGGGTTAGGGTTAGGGTTATGGTTACTGTTAGGTTTAGGGTTTAGGGTTTAGTGTTTAGGGTTTAAGGTTTAGGGTTTAGTATTGTTTAAGAATTAGGGTGGTTTAGGTTAAGGGTTTAGGGTTTAGAGTTTAGGATTGTTTAAGATTTAGGGTTGTTTATGGTATAGTGTTTAGGGTTAAAAGTTTAGGGTTGTTTAGGGTTTAGTGTTCAGGGTTTAGGGTTGTTTAAGGTTTAGTGTTTAAGTTTTAGGTTTTAGGGTTGTTTTGGGTTTAGTGTTTAGTGTTGTTTAGGGTATAGTGTTAATGGTTTAGGGTTTAGGGTTATTTAGGGTTTAGTGTTTAAGGTTTAGGGTATAGGTTTGTTTAAGGTTTAGTGTTTAGGGTTGTTTATGGTTTAGTGATTAGGGTTGTTTAGGGTTTTTTAGAGGTTAGTGTTTAGGGTTATTCAGGGTTTATGATTTATGGTTGTTCAGGGTTGAGGATTTATGGTTGTTCAGGGTTTAGGATTTAGGGATTAAGGTTAAGGGGTTAGGGTTAGGGTTAGGGTTAGGGTTAGGGTTATGGTTAAGGTTAGGGTTAGGGTTAGGGTTAGGGTTATGGTTAGTGTTAGGATTAGGGTTAGGGTTAGGGTCAGGGTTAGGTTTAGGGTTAGGGTTAGGGTTAGGGTTATATTTAGGGTCAGGTTTATGTTTATTGTTTGATTTAGGGTTTAGGGTTTAAGGTTTATGGTTTAGGATTGTTTAAGTTTTAGGGTGGATTAGGTTAAGGTTTAGAGTTTAGTGTTATGGTTACGGTTAGTGTTAAAGTTAGGGTTAGGGTTAGGGTTAGGGTAATGGTTAGGGTTAGGGTTAGGGTTAGGGTAAGGGTTAGGGGTTAGTGTTAGGGTTAGGGTTAGGGTTAGGGTTAGGGTTATTGTTAGGTTAGGGTTAGGGTTAGGGTTAGGGTTAGGGTTTAGGGTTAGTGTTAGTGTTATGGTTAGGGTTATTATTATGGGGTTAGGTTTAAGTTTAAGATTAGTGTTAGGGTTAGAATTAGAAATAGGGTTAGTGTTAGGATTAGGGTCAGGGTTAGGTTTAGGGTTAGGGTTAGGGTTAAGGTTACGGTTAGGGTCAGGGAGGGTTTAGGGTTAGGGTTAGGGTTAGGGTTAGATTTAGGGTTAGGTTTAGGTTTATTGTTAGATTTAGGATTTAGGGTCTAAGGTTTATGGTTTAGGATTGTTTAAGGTTTAGGTTGGATTAGGGTTAGGGTTTAGAGTTTAGTGTTATGGTTACGGTTAGGGTTAGGGTAAGGGTTAGGGTTAGGATTAGGGTTAAGGTTAAGGTTAGGATTAGGTTTAGGGTTAGGGTTAAGGTTAGGGTTAGGGTTAGGGTTAGGGTTAGGGTTAGGATTAGGGTTAGGGTTAGGGTTAGGGTAAGGCTTAGAGGTTAGTGTTAGGGTTATGGTTATTGTTAGGTTTAGGGTTTAGGGTTTAGTGTTTAGGGTTTAAGGTTTAGGGTTTATGATTGTTTAAGATTTAGGGTGGTTTAGGTTAAGGGTTTAGGGTTTAGAGTTTAGGATGGTTTAAGTTTTAGGGTTGTTTAGGGTATAGTGTTTAGGGTTAAAAGTTTAGGGTTGTTTAGGGTTTAGTGTTTAGGGTTTAGGGTTTTTTAAGGTTTAGTGTTTAAGGTTTAGGTTTTAGGGTTCTTTTGGGTTTAGTGTTTAGTGTTGTTTAGGGTATAGTGTTAATGTTTTAGGGTTTAGGGTTATTTAGGGTTTAGTGTTTAAGGTTTAGGGTATAGGGTTGTTTAGGGTTTAGTGTTTAGGGTTGTTTATGGTTTAGTGATTAGGGTTGTTTGGGGTTGTTTAGAGGTTAGTGTTTAGGGTTATTCAGGGTTTATGATTTAGGGTTGTTCAGGGTTTAGGATTTATGGTTGTTCAGGGTTTAGGATTTAGGGATTAAGGTTAAGGGGTTAGGGTTAGGGTTAGGGTTAGGGTTAGGGTTAGCATTAGGGTTAGAGTTAGGGTTAGAGTTAGGGTTATGGGGTTATGTTAGGCTTAAGGTTAGGGTTAGGGTTATGGGGTTAAGGTTAGGGTTGGGGTTAGGGTTAGGTTTAGGTTTAGGGTTAGGGTTAGGGTTATGGTTATTCTTAGATTTATGGTTTAAAATTTAGGGCTTATGGTTTAAGGTTTAGGGTTTAGGATTGTTTAAGTTTTAGGGTGGTTTAGGTTTAGGGTACAGAATTTAGCGTTTAAGATTGTTTAATGGTTAGGGTTGTTAAGGTTTTAGCGTTTAGAGTTGTTTAGGGTTTTTTAGGGTTGTTTAAAATTTAGTGTTTAGGGTTGTTCAGGATTTATGATTTAGGATATTTTAAGGTTTAGGGTTTAAGGTTGTATAGTGTTTTAGGGTTTAGGGTATAATGTTTAGGGTTAAGGGTTTAGGGTTGTTTAGGGTATAGTGTTAATGGTTTTAGGGTTTAGGCTTGTTTAGGGTTTAGTGTTTTTGGTTTAGGGTTTAGGGTTATTTAGCGTTTAGTGTTTATAGTTTAGGGTTTAGGGTGCTTTTGGAATTAGTGTTTAGGGTTTTTCGGGGTTTAGGGTTTAGGATTTATGGTGTTAGGTTTAGTGTT
>NW_027667877.1:85000-97500 GCF_963924665.1 Micromys minutus | reverse complement strand
TTATGGTTATTCTTAGATTTATGGTTTAAAATTTAGGGTTTATGGTTTAATGTTTAGGGTTTAGGATTGTTTAAGTTTTAGGGTGGTTTAGGTTTAGGGTATAGGGTTTAGCGTTTAAGATTGTTTAATGTTTAGGGTTGTTTATGTTTTAGCGTTTAGAGTTGTTTAGGTTTTTTTAGGGTTGTTTATGATTTAGTGTTTAGGGTTGTTCAGGATTTATGATTTAGGATATTTTAAGGTTTAGGGTTTAAGGTTGTATAGTGTTTTAGGGTTTAGGCTATAATGTTTAGGGTTAAGAGTTGAGGGTTGTTTAGGGTATAGTGTTAATGGTTTTAGGGTTTAGGCTTGTTTAGGGTTTAGTGTTTAGGGTTTAGGGTTTAGGGTTTAGGGTTTTTTAGCGTTTAGTGTTTAGAGTTTAGGGTTTAGGGTGCTTTTGGAATTAGTGTTTAGGGTTTTTCGGGGTTGAGGGTTTAGGATTTAGGGTGTTAGGGTTAGTGTTAGGGTTAGGTTTAGGGTTAAGGTGAGGGTTAGGGTGAGGGTTAAGGTTAGGGTTAGGGTTAAGGTTAGTGTTAGTGTTAGGGTAAGGGTTAGGGTTAGGGATAGGGTTAGGGTTAGGGTTAGGGTTAGGGTTAGGGTTAGGGTTTGGGGTTAGGGTTAGGGTTAGTGTTAGAGGTTAGTGGTTAGTGTTAGTGTTAGGGTTAGGGTTAGGGTTAGGTTTAGTGTTAGGGTTATTATTAGGGGGTTAGGTTTTAGTTAAGGATTAGTGTTAGGGTTAGAATTAGAAATAGGGTTAGTGTTAGGATTAGGGTCAGGGTTAGGTTTAGGGATAGGGTTAGGGTTAGGGTTAAGGGTAGGTTTAGGGTTAGAATTAGATTTAAATTTAGGGTTTAGTGTTAGGATTAGGGATAGTGTGAGGTTTAGGGTTAGGTTTAGGGTTAGGGTTAAGGTTAGTGTTTGGGTTATGATTAGTGTTAGGATTAGGGTTAGGGTTAGGGTCAGGTTTAGGTTTAGGGTTAGGGTTAGGGTTAGGGTTAGATTTAGGGTTAGGTTTAGGTTTATTGTTAGATTTAGGGTTTAGGGTTTAAGGTTTATGGTTTAGGATTGTTTAAGGTTTATGGTGGATTAGGTTTAGGGTTTAGAGTTTAGTATTATGGTTAAGGTTAGGGTTAGGGTTAGGGTTAGGGTTAGGGTTAGGGTTAGGGTTAGGGTTAGGGTTAGGGTTAAGGTTAGGGTTAGTGTTTGGGTTAGGGTTATGGTTAGTGTTAGGATTAGGGTTAGGGTTAGGGTCAGGGTTAGGTTTAGGGTTAGGGATAGGGTTAGGGTTAGATTTAGGGTTAGGTTTAGGTTTATTGTTAGATTTAGGGTTTAGGGTTTAAGGTTTATGGTTTAGGATTGTTCAAGGTTTAGGGTGGATTTGATTTAGGGTTTAGAGTTTAGTGTTATGGTTACGGTTAGGGTTAGGGTTAGGGATGGGGTTAGGGTTAGGGTTAGGGTTATGGTAAAGGTTAGGGTTAGGGTTAGGGTTAGGGTAAAAGTTAGGGGGTTAGTGTTATGGTTTGGGTTAGTGTTAGGGTTAGGGTTAGGGTTAGGTTAGGGTTAGGGTTAGGGTTAGGGTTAGGGGTTAGTGTTAGTGTTAGGGTTAGGGTTATTATTAGGGGGTTAGGTTTAAGTTTAGGATTAGTGTTAGGGTTAGAATTAGAAATAGGTTTAATGTTAGGATTAGGGTCAGGGTTAGGTTTAGGGTTAGGGTTAGGGTTAGGGTTAGGGTTAGGGTCAGGGAGGATTTAGGGTTAGGGTTTGATTTAGGGTTAGGTTTCGGTTTAATGTTAGATTTAGGGTTTAGGGTCTACGGTTTATGGTTTAGGATTGTTTAAAGTTTAGGGCGGATTAGGTTTAGGGTTTAGAGTTTAGTGTTATGGTTACGGTTAGGGTTAGGGTTAGGGTTAGGGTTAGGATTAGGGTTAAGTTTAGGGTTAGGGTTAGATTAAGGGTTAGGTTTAGGTTTATTGTTAGGTTTAGGGTTTGGGGTTAAGGTTTATGGTTTAGAATTGTTTAAGGTTTAGGGTGGATTAGGTTTAGGGTTTAGAGTTTAGTATTATGGTTACGGTTAGGGTTAGGGTTAGGGTTAGGGTTAGGGTTAGGGTTCAGGTTAGTGTTAGGGTTAGGGTTAGGGTTATGGTTAGTGTTAGGATTAGGGTTAGGGTTAGGGTAAGTGTTAGGTTTAGGGTTAGGGTTAGGGTTAGGGTTAGGGTTAGATTTAGGGTCAGGTTTAGGTTTATTGTTAGATTTAGTGTTTAGGGTTTAAAGTTTATGGTTTAGGATTGTTTAAGGTTTAGGGTGGATTAGGTTTAGGGTTTAGAGTTTAGTGTTATGGTTACGGTTAGTGTTAGGGTTAGGGTTAGGGTTAGGGTTAGGTTTAGGGTAATGTTTAGGGTTAGGGTTAGGGTTACGGTAAGGGTTAGGGGTTAGTTTTAGGGTTAGGGTTAGGGTTAGGGTTAGGGTTAGGTTAGGGTTAGGGTTAGGGTTAGGGTTAGGGGTTAGGGTTAGTGTTAGGGTTAGGGTTATTATTAGGGGGTTAGGTTTAAGTTTAGGATTAGTGTTAGGGTTAGAATTAGAAATAGGGTTAGTGTTAGAATTAGGGTCAGGGTTAGTTTTAGGGTTAGGGTTAGGGTTAGGGTTAGGGTCAGGGAGGGTTTAGGGTTAGGGTTAGTGTTAGGGTTAGATTTAGGGTTAGGTTTATGTTTATTGTTAGATTTAGGATTTAGGGTCTAAGGTTTATGGTTTAGGATTGTTTAAGGTTTAGGGTCGATTAGGTTTAGGATTTAGAGTTTAGTGTTATGGTTACGGTTAGGGTTAGGGTTAGGGTTAGGTTTAGGATTAGGGTTAAGGTTAGGGTTAGGATTAGGTTTAGGGTTAGTGTTAGGGTTAGGGTTAGGGTTAGGGTTAGGGTTAGGGTTAGGATTAGGGTTAGGGTTAGGGTTAGGGTAAAATTTAGGGGTTAGGGTTAGGGTTATGGTTATTGTTAGGTTTAGGGTTTAGGGTTTAGTGTTTAGGGTTTAAGGTTTAGGGTTTAGGATTGTTTAAGATTTAGGGTGGTTTAGGTTAAGGGTTTAGGGTTTAGAGTTTAGGATTGTTTAAGGTTTAGGGTTGTTTAGGGTATAGTGTTTAGGGTTAAAAGTTTAGGGTTGTTTAGGGTTTAGTGTTTAGGGTTTTGTGTTGTTTAAGGTTTAGTGTTTAAGGTTTAGGTTTTAGGGTTGTTTTGGGTTTAGTGTTTAGTGTTGTTTAGGGTATAGTGTTAATGGTTTAGGGTTTAGGGTTATTTAGGGTTTAGTGTTTAAGGTTTAGGGTATAGGTTTGTTTAGGGTTTAGTGTTTAGGGTTGTTTATGGTTTAGTGATTAGGGTTGTTTAGGGTTGTTTAGAGGTTAGTGTTTAGGGTTATTCAGGGTTTATGATTTATGGTTGTTCAGGGTTTAGGATTTATCGTTGTTCAGGGTTTAGGATTTAGGGATTAAGGTTAAGGGGTTAGGGTTAGGGTTAAGGTTAGGGTTAGGGTTAGGGTTAGGGTTAGGGTTAGGGTGAGGGTTAGGGTTAGGGTTAAGGTTAGCGTTAGGGTTAGGGTTAGGGTTATGGTTAGTGTTAGGATTAGGGTTAGGGTTAGGGTCAGGGTTAGGTTTAGGGTTAGGGTTAGGGTTAGGGTTAGATTTAGGGTCAGGTTTAGGTTTATTGTTAGATTTAGTGTTTAGGGTTTAAGGTTTATGGTTTAGGATTTTTTAAGGTTTAGGGTGGATTAGGTTTAGGGTTTAGAGTTTAGTGTTATGGTTACGGTTAGTGTTAGGGTTAGGGTTAGGGTTAGGGTTAGGGTTAGGGTTAGGGTAATGGTTAGGGTTAGGTTTAGGGTTAGGGTTAGGGTAAGGGTTAGGGGTTAGTGTTAGGGTTAGGGTTAGGATTAGGGTTAGGGTTAGGTTAGGGTTAGGGTTAGGGTTAGGGGTTAGGGTTAGTGTTAGGTTTAGGGTTATTATTAGGGGGTTAGGTTTAAGTTTAGGATTAGTGTTAGGGTTAGAATAAGAAATAGGGTTAGTGTTAGAATTAGGGTCACGGTTAGGTTTAGGGTTAGGGTTAGAGTTAGGGTTAGGGTCAGGGAGGGTTTAGGGTTAGGGTTAGGGTTAGGGTTAGATTTAGGGTTAGGTTTAGGTTTATTGTTAGATTTAGGATTTAGGGTCTAAGGTTTATGGTTTAGGATTGTTTAAGGTTTAGGGTGGATTAGGTTTAGGGTTTAGAGTTTAGTGTTATGGTTACAATTAGGGTTAGGGTTAGGGGTAGGGTTAGGATTAGGGTTAAGGTTAGGGTTAGGATTAGGTTTAGGGTTAGGGTTAGGGTTAAGGTTAGTGTTAGGGTTAGGTTTAGGGTTAGGTTTAGGATTAGGGTTAGGGTTAGGGTTAGGGTAAGGGTTAGGGGTTAGGGTTAGGGTTATGGTTATTGTTAGGTTTAGGGTTTAGGGTTTAGTGTTTAGGGTTTAAGGTTTAGGGTTTAGGATTGTTTAAGATTTAGGGTGGTTTAGGTTAAGGGTTTAGGGTTTAGAGTTTAGGATTGTTTAAGGTTTAGGGTTGTTTAGGGTATAGTGTTTAGGGTTAAAAGTTTAGGGTTGTTTAGGGTTTAGTCTTTAGGGTTTAGGGTTTTTTAAGGTTTAGTGATTAAGGTTTAGGTTTTAGGGTTGTATTGTGTTTAGTGTTTAGTGTTGTTTAGGGTATAGTGTTAATGGTTTAGGGTTTAGGGTTATTTAGGGTTTAGTGTTTAAAGTTTAGGGTATAGGGTTGTTAAGGGTTTAGTGTTTAGGGTTGTTTATGGTTTAGTGATTAGGGTTGTTTAGGGTTGTTTAGAGGTTAGTGTTTAGGGTTATTCAGGGTTTATGATTTAGGGTTGTTCAGGGTTTAGGATTTATGGTTGTTCACGGTTTAGGATTTAGGGATTAAGGTTAAGGGGTTAGGGTTAGGGTTAGGGTTAGGGGTAGCATTAGATTTAGAGTTAGGGTTAGAGTTAGGGTTATGGGGTTATGTTAGGCTTAAGGTTAGGGTTAGGGTTATGGGGTTAAGGTTAGGGTTGGGCTTAGGGTTAGGTTTAGGTTTAGGGTAAGGGTTAGGGTTATGGTTATTCTTAGATTTATGGTTTAAAATTTAGGGTTAATGGTTTAAGGTTTAGGGTTTAGGATTGTTTAAGTTTTAGGGTGGTTTAGGTTTAGGGTATAGGGTTTAGCGTTTAAGATTGTTTAATGTTTAGGGTTGTTTAGGTTTTAGCGTTTAGAGTTGTTTAGGGTTTTTTAGGGTTGTTTATGATTTAGTGTTTAGGGTTGTTCAGAATTTATGATTTAGGATATTTTAAGGTTTAGGGTTTAAGGTTGTATAGTGTTTTAGGGTTTAGGGTATAATGTTTAGGGTTAAGGGTTTAGGGTTGTTTAGGGTATAGTGTTAATGGTTTTAGGGTTTAGGCTTGTTTAGGGTTTAGTGTTTAGGGTTTAGGGTTTAGGGTTTTTTAGCGTTTAGTGTTTATAGTTTAGGGTTTAGGGTGCTTTTGGAATTAGTGTTTAGGGTTTTTCGGGGTTTAGGGTTTAGGATTTAGGGTGTTAGGGTTAGTGTTAGGGTTAGGTTTAGGGTTAAGGTGAGGGTTATGGTGAGGGTTAAGGTTAGGGTTAGGGTTAAGGTTAGTGTTAGTGTTAGGGTAATGGTTAGGGTTAGGGATAGGGTTAGCGTTAGGGTTAGGGTTAGGGTTAAGGTTAGGGTTAGGGTTAGGGTTAGGGTTAAGGGTTAGTGTTAGGGTTAGTGTTAGGGGTTAGGGGTTAGGGTTAGGGTTAGGGTTAGGGTTAGGGTTAGGTTTAGTGTTAGGGTTATTATTAGGGGGTTAGGTTTTAGTTTAGGATTAGTGTTAGGGTTAGAATTAGAAATAGGGATAGTGTTAGGTTTAGGGTCAGGGTTAGGTTTAGGGATATTGTTAGGGTTAGGGTTAAGGGTAGAGTTAGGGTTAGGGTTAGATTTAAAGTTTAGGGTTTAGTGTTAGGATTAGGGATAGTGTGAGGTTTAGGGTTAGGTTTAGGGTTAGGGTTAGGGTTAATGTTTGGGTTATGATTAGTGTTATTATTAGGGTTAGGGTTAGGGTCAGGTTTAGGTTTAGGGTTAGGGTTAGGGTTAGGGTTAGATTTAGGGTTAGGTTTAGGTTTATTGTTAGATTTAGGGTTTAGGGTTTAAGGTTTAAGGTTTAGGATTGTTTAAGGTTTAGGGTAGATTAGGTTTAGGGTTTAGAGTTTAGTATTATGGTTACGGTTAGGGTTAGGGTTAGGGTTAGGTTAGGGTTAGGGTTAGGGTTAGGGTTAGGGTTAGGGTTAAGGTTAGGGTTAATGATAGGGTTAGGGTTAGGGTAAAAGTTAGGGGGTTAGTGTTAGGGTTAGGGTTAGGGTTAGGGTTAGGGGTTAGGGTTAGTGTTAGGGTTAGGGTTATTATTAGGGGGTTAGGTTTAAGTTTAGGATTAGTGTTAGGGTTAGAATTAGAAATAGGGTTAGTGTTAGGATTAGGGTCAGGGTTAGGTTTAGGGTTAGGGTTAGGGATAGAGTTAGGGTTAGGGTCAGGGAGGGTTTAGGGTTAGGGTTAGGGTTAGGGTTAGATTTAGGGTTAGGTTTAGGTTTATTGTTAGATTTAGGATTTAGGGTCTAAGGTTTATGGTTTAAGATTGTTTAAGGTTTAGGGTGGATTAGGTTTAGGGTTTAGAGTTTAGTGTTATGGTTACAGTTAGGGTTAGGGTTAGGGTTAGGGTTAGGATTAGGGTTAAGGTTGGGGTTAGGATTAGGTTTAGGGTTAGGGTTAGGGTTAGGGTTAGGGTTAGGGTTAGGGTTAGGGTTAGGGTTAGGGTTAGGGTAAGGGTTAGGGGTTAGGGTTAGGGTTAAGGTTGTTGTTAGGTTTAGGGTTTAGGGTTTAGTGTTTAGGGTTTAAGGTTTAGGGTTTATGATTGTTTAAGATTTAGGGTGGTTTAGGTTAAGGGTTTAGGGTTTAGAGTTTAGGATTGTTTAAGGTTTAGGGTTGTTTAGGGTATAGTGTTTAGGGTTAAAATTTAGGGTTGTTTAGGGTTTAGTGTTTAGGGTTTAGGGTTGTTTAAGGTTTAGTGTTTAAGGTTTAGGTTTTAGGGTTGTTTTGGGTTTAGTGTTTAGTGTTGTTTAGGGTATAGTGTTAATGGTTTAGGGTTTAGGGTTATTTAGGGTTTAGTGTTTAAGGTTTAGGGTATAGGGTTGTTAAGGGTTTAGTGTTTAGCGTTGTTTATGGTTTAGTGATTAGGGTTGTTTAGGGTTGTTTAGAGGTTAGTGTTTAGGGTTATTCAGGGTTTATGATTTAGGGTTGTTCAGTGTTTAGGATTTATGGTTGTTCAGGGTTTAGGATTTAGGGTTTAAGGTTAAGGGGTTAGGGTTAGGGTTAGGGTTAGGGGTAGCATTAGATTTAGAGTTAGGGTTAGAGTTAGGGTTATGGGGTTATGTTAGGCTTAAGGTTAGGGTTAGGGTTATGGGGTTAAGGTTAGGGTTGGGCTTAGGGTTAGGTTTAGATTTAGGGTTAGGGTTAGGGTTATGGTTATTCTTAGATTTATGGTTTAAAATTTAGGGTTTATGGTTTAAGGTTTAGGGTTTAGGATTGTTTAAGTTTTAGGGTGGTTTAGGTTTAGGGTATAGGGTTTAGCGTTTAAGATTGTTTAATGTTTAGGGTTGTTTAGGTTTTAGCGTTTAGAGTTGTTTAGGGTTTTTTAGGGTTGTTTATGATTTAGTGTTTAGGGTTGTTCAGAATTTATGATTTAGGATATTTTAAGGTTTAGGGTTTAAGGTTGTATAGTGTTTTAGGGTTTAGGGTATAATGTTTAGGGTTAAGGGTTTAGGGTTGTTTAGGGTATAGTGTTAATGGTTTTAGGGTTTAGGCTTGTTTAGGGTTTAGTGTTTAGAATTTAGGGTTTAGGGTTTTTTAGCGTTTAGTGTTTATAGTTTAGGGTTTAGGGTGCTTTTGGAATTAGTGTTTAGGGTTTTTCGGGGTTTAGGGTTTAGGATTTAGGGTGTTAGGGTTAGTGTTAGGGTTAGGTTTAGGGTTAAGGTGAGGGTTATGGTGAGGGTTAAGGTTAGGGTTAGGGTTAAGGTTAGTGTTAGTGTTAGGGTAATGGTTAGGGTTAGGGATAGGGTTAGCGTTAGGGTTAGGGTTAGGGTTAAGGTTAGGGTTAGGGTTAGGGTTAGGGTTAAGGGTTAGTGTTAGGGTTAGTGTTAGGGGTTAGGGGTTAGTGTTAGGGTTAGGGTTAGGGTTAGGGTTAGGTTTAGTGTTAGGGTTATTATTAGGGGGTTAGGTTTTAGTTTAGGATTAGTGTTAGGGTTAGAATTAGAAATAGGGATAGTGTTAGGTTTAGGGTCAGGGTTAGGTTTAGGGATATGGTTAGGGTTAGGGTTAAGGGTAGAGTTAGGGTTAGGGTTAGATTTAAAGTTTAGGGTTTAGTGTTAGGATTAGGGATAGTGTGAGGTTTAGGGTTAGGTTTAGGGTTAGGGTTAGGGTTAATGTTTGGGTTATGATTAGTGTTATTATTAGAATTAGGGTTAGGGTCAGGTTTAGGTTTAGGGTTAGGGTTAGGGTTAGGGTTAGATTTAGGGTTAGGTTTAGGTTTATTGTTAGATTTAGGGTTTAGGGTTTAAGGTTTAAGGTTTAGGATTGTTTAAGGTTTAGGGTAGATTAGGTTTAGGGTTTAGAGTTTAGTATTATGGTTACGGTTAGGGTTAGGGTTAGGGTTAGGTTAGGGTTAGGGTTAGGGTTAGGGTTAGGGTTAGGGTTAAGGTTAGGGTTAATGATAGGGTTAGGGTTAGGGTAAAAGTTAGGGGGTTAGTGTTAGGGTTAGGGTTAGGGTTAGGGTTAGGGTTAGGTTAGGGTTAGGGTTAGGGTTAGGGTTAGGGGTTAGGGTTAGTGTTAGGGTTAGGGTTATTATTAGGGGGTTAGGTTTAAGTTTAGGATTAGTGTTAGGGTTAGAATTAGAAATAGGGTTAGTGTTAGGATTAGGGTCAGGGTTAGGTTTAGGGTTAGGGTTAGGGTTAGAGTTAGGGTTAGGGTCAGGGAGGGTTTAGGGTTAGGGTTAGGGTTAGGGTTAGATTTAGGGTTAGGTTTAGGTTTATTGTTCGATTTAGGATTTAGGGTCTAAGGTTTATGGTTTAAGATTGTTTAAGGTTTAGGGTGGATTAGGTTTAGGGTTTAGAGTTTAGTGTTATGGGTACGGTTAGGGTTAGTGTTAGGGTTAGGGTTAGGATTAGGGTTAAGGTTGGGGTTAGGATTAGGTTTAGGGTTAGGGTTAGGGTTAGGGTTAGGGTTAGGGTTAGGGTTAGGGTTAGGGTTAGGGTTAGGGTTAGGTTTAGGGTAAGGGTTAGGGGTTAGGGTTAGGGTTAAGGTTATTGTTAGGTTTAGGGTTTAGGGTTTAGTGTTTAGGGTTTAAGGTTTAGGGTTTATGATTGTTTAAGATTTAGGGTGGTTTAGGTTAAGGGTTTAGGGTTTAGAGTTTAGGATTGTTTAAGGTTTAGGGTTGTTTAGGGTATAGTGTTTAGGGTTAAAATTTAGGGTTGTTTAGGGTTTAGTGTTTAGGGTTTAGGGTTGTTTAAGGTTTAGTGTTTAAGGTTTAGGTTTTAGGGTTGTTTTGGGTTTAGTGTTTAGTGTTGTTTAGGGTATAGTGTTAATGGTTTAGGGTTTAGGGTTATTTAGGGTTTAGTGTTTAAGGTTTAGGGTATAGGGTTGTTTAGGGTTTAGTGTTTAGGGTTGTTTATGGTTTAGTGATTAGGGATGTTTAGGGTTGTTTAGAGGTTAGTTTTTAGGGTTATTCAGGGTTTATGATTTAGGGTGGTTCAGGGTTTAGGATTTATGGTTGTTCAGGGTTTAGGATTTAGGGATTAAGGTTAAGGGGTTAGGGTTAGGGTTAGGGTTTGGGTTAGGGTTAGGGTTAGCATTAGGGTTAGAGTTAGGGTTAGAGATAGGGTTATGGGGTTATGTTAGGCTTAAGGTTAGGGTTAGGGTTATGGGGTTAAGGTTAGGGTTGGGGTTAGGGTTAGGTTTAGGTTTAGGGTTAGGGTTAGGGTTATGGTTATTCTTAGATTTATGGTTTAAAATTTAGGGTTTATGGTTTAAGGTTTAGGGTTTAGGATTGTTTAAGTTTTAGGGTGGTTTAGGTTTAGGGTATAGAATTAAGGGTTTAAGATTGTTTAATGGTTAGGGTTGTTTATGTTTTAGCGTTTAGAGTTGTTTAGGGTTTTTTAGGGTTGTTTATAATTTAGTGTTTAGGGTTCTTCAGGATTTATGATTTAGGATATTTTAAGGTTTATGGTTTAAGGTTGTATAGAGTTTTAAGGTTTAGGGTATAATGTTTAGAGTTAAGGGTTTAGGGTTGTTTAGGTTATAGTGTTAATGGTTTTAGGGTTTAGGCTTGTTTAGGGTTTAGTGTTTAGGGTTTAGGGTTTAGGGTTTTTTAGCGTTTAGTGTTTATAGTTTAGGGTTTAGGGTGCTTTTGGAAATAGTGTTTAGGGTTTTTCGGGTTTAGGGTTTAGGATTTAGGGTGTTAGGGTTAGTGTTAGGGTTAGGTTTAGAGTTAAGGTGAGGGTTAGGGTGAGGGTTAAGGTTAGGGTTAGGGTTAAGGTTAGTGTTAATGTTAGCGAAAGGGTTAGGGTTAGGGATAGGGTTAGGGTTAGGGTTAGGGTTAGGGTTAGGGTTAGGGTTAGGGGTTAGGGTTAGGGTTAATGTTAGGGGTTAGGGATTAGTGTTAGTGTTAGGGTTAGGGTTAGGGTTAGTGTTAGGGTTAGGTTTAGTGTTAGGGTTATTATTAGAGGGTTAGGTTTTAGTTTAGGATTAGTGTTAGGGTTAGAATTAGAAATAGGGTTAGTGTTAGGATTAGGGTCAGGGTTAGGTTTAGGGATAGGGTTAGGGTTAGGGTTAAGGGTAGGGTTAGGGTTAGGGTTAGATTTAAAGTTTAGGGTTTAGTGTTAGGATTAGGGATAGTGTGAGGTTTAGGGTTAGGTTTAGGGTTAGGGTTAGGGTTAGTGTTTGGGTTATGATTAGAGTTAGGATTAGGGTTAGGGTTAGGGTCAGGTTTAGGTTTAGGGTTAGGGTTAGGGTTAGGGTTAGATTTAGGGTTAGGTTTAGGTTTATTGTTAGATTTAGGGTTTAAAGTTTAAGGTTTATGGTTTAGGATTCTTTAAGGTTTAGGGTGGATTAGGTTTAGGGTTTAGAGTTTAGTATTATGGTTATGGTTAGGGTTAGGGTTAGAGTTAGAGTTAAGGTTAGGGTTAGGGTTAGGGTTAAGGTTAGGGTTAGTGTTAAGGTTAGGGTTATGGTTAGTGTTAGGATTAAGGTTAGGGTTAGGGTCAGGGTTAGATTTAGGGTTAGGGATAGGATTAGGGTTAGATTTAGGGTTAGGTTTAGGTTTATTGTTAGATTTAGGGTTTAGGGTTTAAGGTTTATGGTTTAGGATTGTTTAAGGTTTAGGGTGGATTAGGTTTAGGGTTTATAGTTTAGTGTTATGGTTACGGTTAGGGTTAGTGTTAGGGATGGGGTTAGGGTTAGGGTTAGGGTTATGGTAAGAGTTAGGGTTAGGGTTAGGGTTAGGGTTAGGGTAAAAGTTAGGGGGTTAGTGTTAGGGTTTGGGTTAGGGTTAGGGTTAGGGTTAGGGTTAGGTTAGGGTTAGGGGTTAGGGTTAGTGTTATGGTTAGTGTTATTATTAGGGGGTTAGGTTTAAGTTTAGGATTAGTGTTAGGGTTAGAATTAGAAATAGGTTTAGTGTTATGATTAGGGTCAGTGTTAGGTTTAGGGTTAGGGTTAGGGTTAGGGTTAGGGTCAGGGAGGGTTTAGGGTTAGGGTTAGATTCAGGGTTAGGTTTAGGTTTATTGTTAGATTTAGGGTTTAGGGTCTACGGTTTATGGTTTAGGATTGTTTAAGGTTTAGGTAGGATTAGGTTTAGGGTTAAGAGTTTAGTCTTATGGTTACGGTTAGGGTTAGGGTTAGGGTTAGGGTTAGGAATAGGGTTAAGGTTAGGGTTAGGGTTAGGTTTAGGGTTAGGGTTAGGGTTAAGGTTATGGTTAGGGTTACGGTTAGGTTTAGGGTTAGGGTTAGGTTTAGGGTTAGGGTTAGGGTTAGGGTTAGGGTTAGGGTAATGGTTAGGGGTTAGGGTTAAGGTTAGGGTTAAGGTTAGGTTTAGGGTTAAGGTTAGGGTTAGGATTAGGGTTAGGGTTAAGGTTAGGGTTATGGTTAGGGTAAGGTTACGGTTAGGGTTAGTGTTAGGGTTAGGGGTTAGGGTAAGGGTTAGTGTTAGGGGTTAGGGGTTAGGTTTAGGGTTAGGGTTAGGGTTAGGGTTAGGGTTAGGGTTAGGGTTAGGGTTAGGGTTATGTGGTTATGTTAGGCTTAAGGTTATGGTTAGGGTTATGGGGTTAAGGTTAGGGTTGGGGTTAGGGTTAGGTTTAGGTTTAGGGTTAGGGTTA
>NW_027667877.1:62500-80000 GCF_963924665.1 Micromys minutus | reverse complement strand
TAGGGTTTAGTGTTAGGATTAGGGATAGTGTGAGGTTTAGGGTTAGGTTTAGGGTTAGGGTTAGGGTTAGTGTTTGGGTTATGATTAGTGTTAGGATTAGGATTAGGGTTAGGGTCAGGTTTATGTTTAGGGTTAGGGTTAGGGTTAGGGTTAGATTTAGGGTTAGGTTTAGGTTTATTGTTAGATTTAGGGTTTAGGGTTTAAGGTTTAGGGTTTAGGATTGTTTAAGTTTAAGGGTGGATTAGGTTTAGGGTTTAGAGTTTAGTATTATGGTTACGGTTAGGGTTAGGGTTAGGGTTAGAGTTAGGGTTAGGGTTAGGGTTAGGGTTAGGGTTAAGGTTAGGGTTAGTGTTAGGGTTAGGGTTATGGTTAGTGTTAGGATTAGGGTTAGGTTTAGGGTCAGGGTTAGGTTTAGGGTTAGGGATAGGGTTAGGGTTAGATTTAGGGTTAGGTTTAGGTTTATTGTTAGATTTAGGGTTTAGGGTTTAAGGTTTATGGTTTAGGATTGTTTAAGGTTTAGGGTGGATTAGGTTTAGGGTTTAGAGTTTAGTGTTATGGTTACGGTTACGGTTAGGGTTAGGGATGGGGTTATGGTTAGGGTTAGGGTTATGGTAAGGATTAGGTTTAGGGTTAGGGTTAGGGTTAGGGTAAAAGTTAGGGGGTTAGTGTTAGGGTTTGTGTTAGGGTTAGGGTTAGGGTTAGGGTTAGGTTAGGGTTAGGGTTAGGGTTAGGGTTAGGATTAGGGTTAGGGTTAGGGTTAGGTTTAGGGTTAGATTTAGGGTTAGGTTTAGGTTTATTGTTAGATTTAGGATTTAGGGTCTAAGGTTTATGGTTTAGGATTGTTTAAGGTTTAGGGTGGATTAGGTTTAGGGTTTAGAGTTTAGTGTTATGGTTACGGTTAGGGTTAGGGTTAGGGTTAGGATTAGGGTTAAGGTTAGGGTTAGGATTAGGTTTAGGGTTAGGGTTAGGGTTAGGGTTAGGGTTAGGATTAGGGTTAGGGTTAGGGTTAGGGTAAGGGTTAGGGCTTAGGGTTAGGGTTATGGTTATTGTTAGGTTTAGGGTTTAGGGTTTAGTGTTTAGGGTTTAAGGTTTAGGGTTTAGGATTGTTTAAGATTTAGGGTGGTTTAGGTTAAGGGTTTAGGGTTTAGAGTTTAGGATTGTTTAAGGTTTAGGGTTGTTTAGGGTATAGTGTTTAGGGTTAAAAGTTTAGGGTTGTTTAGGGTTTAGTGTTTAGGGTTTAGGGTTGTTTAAGGTTTAGTGTTTAAGGTTTAGGTTTTAGGGTTGTTTTGGGTTTAGTGTTTAGTGTTGTTTAGGGTATAGTGTTAATGGTTTAGGGTTTAGGGTTATTTAGGGTTTAGTGTTTAAGGTTTAGGGTATAGGGTTGTTTAGGGTTTAGTGTTTAGGGTTGTTTATGGTTTAGTGATTAGGGTTGTTTAGGGTTGTTTAGAGGTTAGTGTTTAGGGTTATTCAGGGTTTATGATTTAGGGTTGTTCAGGATTTAGGATTTATGGTTGTTCAGGGTTTAGGATTTAGGGATTAAGGTTAAGGGGTTAGGGTTAGGTTTAGGGTTAGGGTTAGGGTTAGGGTTAGGGTTAGGGTTAGCGTTAGTTTTAGGGTTAGGGTTAAGGTTAGGGTTAGGGTTTAGGTTAGGGTTATGGTTAGTGTTAGGATTATGGTTAGGGTTAGGGTCAGGGTTAGGTTTAGGGTTAGGGTTAGGGTTAGGGTTAGATTTAGGGTCAGGTTTAGGTTTATTGTTAGATTTAGGGTTTAGGGTTTAAGGTTTATGGTTTAGGATTGTTTAAGGTTTAGGGTGGATTAGGTTTAGGGTTTAGAGTTTAGTGTTATGGTTATGGTTAGTGTTAGGGTTAGGGTTAGGGTTAGGGTTAGGGTTAGGGTTAGGGTAATGGTTAGGGTTAGGGTTAGGGTTAGGGTTAGGGTAAGGGTTAGGGGTTAGTGTTAGGGTTAGGGTTAGGGTTAGGTTCAGGTTAGGGTTAGGGTTAGGGTTAGGGTTAGGGTTAGGGTTTAGGGTTAGTGTTAGTGTTAGGGTTATTATTAGGGGGTTAGGGTTAAGTTTAGGATTAGTGTTAGGGTTAGAATTAGAAATAGGGTTAGTGTTAGGATTAGGGTCAGGGTTAGGTTTAGGGTAAGGGTTAGGGGTTAGGGTTAGGGTTATGATTATTGTTAGGTTTAGGATTTAGGGTTTAGTGTTTAGGGTTTAAGGTTTAGGGTTTAGGATTGTTTAAGATTTAGGGTGGTTTAGGTTAAGGGTTTAGGGTTTAGAGTTTAGGATTGTTTAAGGTTTAGGGTTGTTTAGGGTATAGTGTTAATGGTTTTAGGGTTTAGGCTTGTTTAGTGTTTAGTGTTTAGGGTTTAGGGTTTAGGGTTTTTTAGCGTTTAGTGTTTATAGTTTAGGGTTTAGGGTGCTTTTGGAATTAGTGTTTAGGGTTTTTCAGGGTTTAGGGTTTAGGATTTAGGGTGTTAGGGTTAGTTTTAGGGTTAGGTTTAGGGTTAAGGTGAGGGTTAGGGTGAGGGTTAAGGTTAGGGTTAGGGTTAAGGTTAGTGTTAGTGTTAGAATAAGGGTTAGGGTTAGGGATAGGGTTAGGGTTAGGGTTAGGGTTAGGGTTAAGGTTAGGGTTAGGGTTAGGGTTAGGGTTAGGGGTTTGGGTTAGGGTTAGTGTTAGGGGTTAGGGGTTAGTGTTAGGGTTAGGGTTAGGTTTAGTGTTAGGGTTATTATTAGGGGGTTAGGTTTTAGTTTAGGATTAGTGTTAGGGTTTGAATTAGAAATAGGGTTAGTGTTAGGATTAGGGTCAGGGTTAGGTTTAGAAATATGGTTAGGTTTAGGGTTAAGGGTAGGGTTAGTGTTATGGTTAGAATTAAAGTTTAGGGTTTAGTGTTAGGATTAGGGATAGTGTGAGGTTTAGGGTTAGGTTTAGGGTTAGGGTTAGGGTTAGTGTTTGGGTTATGATTAGTGTTAGGATTAGGATTAGGGTTAGGGTCAGGTTTATGTTCAGGGTTAGGGTTAGAGTTAGGGTTAGGTTTAGGGTTAGGTTTAGGTTTATTGTTAGATTTAGGGTTTAGGGTTTAAGGTTTATGGTTTAGGATTGTTTAAGTTTAAGGGTGGATTAGGTTTAGGGTTTAGAGTTTAGTATTATGGTTATGGTTAGGGTTAGGGTTAGGGTTAGAGTTAGGGTTAGGGTTAGGGTTAGGGTTAGGGTTAAGGTTAGGGTTAGTGTTAGGGTTAGGGTTATGGTTAGTGTTAGGATTAGGGTTAGGGTTAGGGTCAGGGTTAGGTTTAAGGTTAAGGTTAGGGTTAGGGTTAGGGTTAGGGTTAGGGTTAGGATTAGGGTTAGGGTTAGGGTTAGGATTAGGTTTAGGTTTAGGGTTAGGGTTAGGGTTAGGGTTAGGGTTAGGGTTAGGGTTAGGGTTAGGATTAGGTTTAGGGTTAGAGTTAGGGTAAGGGTTAGGGGTTAGGGTTAGGGTTATGGTTATTGTTAGGTTTAGGGTTTAGGGTTTAGTGTTTAGGGTTTAAGGTTTATGGTTGAGGATTGTTTAAGGTTTAGGGTGGATTAGGTTTAGGGTTTAGAGTTTAGTGTTATGGTTACGGTTAGGGTTAGGGTTAGGGAGAGGGTTAGGGTTAGGGTTAGGGTTATGGTAAGGGTTAGGTTTAGGGTTAGGGTTAGGGTTAGGGTAAAAGTTAGGGGGTTAGTGTTAGGGTTTGTGTTAGGGTTAGGGTTAGGGTTAGGGTTGGGTTAGGGTTAGGGTTAGGGTTAGGGTTAGGGATAGGGTTAGGTTAGGGTTAGGGTTAGGGTTAGGGTTAGGGTTAGGGGTTAGGGTTAGTGAAAGGGTTAGGGTTATTATTAGGGGGTTAGGTTTAAGTTTAGGATTAGTGTTAGGCTTAGAATTAGAAATAGGGTTAGTGTTAGGATTAGGGTCAGGTTTAGGTTTAGGGTTAGGGTTAGGGTTAGGGTCAGGGAGGGTTTAGGGTTAGGGTTAGGGTTAGTGTTAGATTTAGGGTTAGGTTTATGTTTATTGTTAGATTTAGGATTTAGGGTCTAAGGTTTATGGTTTAGGATTGTTTAACGTTTAGGGTGGATTAGGTTTAGGGTTTAGAGTTTAGTGTTATGGTTACGGTTAGGGTTAGGGTTAGGGTTAGGATTAGGGTTAATGTTAGGTTAGGATTAGGTTTAGGGTTAGGGTTAGGGTTAGGGTTAGGGTTAGGGTTAGTGTTAGGGTTAGGGTTAGGATTAGGTTTAGGTTTAGGGTTACGGTTAGGGTTAGGGTTAGGGTTAGGATTAGTGTTAAGGTTAGGGTTAGGTTTAGGGTTAGGGTTAGGGTTAGGGTTAGGGTTAGGGTTAGGGTTAGGATTAGGGTTAGGGTTAGGGTTAGGGTAAGGGTTAGGGGTTAGGGTTAGGGTTATGGTTATTGTTAGGTTTATGGTTTAGGGTTTAGTGTTTAGGGTTTAAGGTTTAGGGTTTAGGATTGTTTAAGATTTAGGGTGGTTTAGGTTAAGGGTTTAGGGTTTAGAGTTTAGGATTGTTTAAGGTTTAGGGTTGTTTAGGGTATAGTGTTTAGGGTTAAAAGTTTAGGGTTGTTTAGGGTTTAGTGTTTAGGGTTTAGGTTTGTTTAAGGTTTAGTGTTTAAGGTTTAGGTTTTAGGGTTGTTTTGGATTTAGTGTTTAGTGTTGTTTAGGGTATAGTGTTAATGGTTTAGGGTTTAGGGTTATTTAGGGTTTAGTGTTTAAGGTTTAAGGTATAGGGTTGTTTAGGGTTTAGTGTTTAGGGTTGTTTATGGTTTAGTGATTAGGGTTGTTTAGGGTTGTTTAGAGGTTAGTGTTTAGGGTTATTCAGGGTTTATGATTTAGGGTTGTTCAGGGTTTAGGATTTATGGTTGTTCAGGGTTTAGGATTTAGGGATTAAGGTTAAGGGGTTAGGGTTAGGGTTAGGGTTAGGGTTAGCATTAGGGTTAGAGTTAGGGTTAGAGTTAGGGTTATGGGGTTATGTTAGGCTTAAGGTTAGGGTTAGGGTTATGGGGTTAAGGTTAGGGTTGGGGTTAGGGTTAGGTTTAGGTTTAGGGTTAGGGTTAGGGTTATGGTTATTCTTAGATTTATGGTTTAAAATTTAGGGTTTATGGTTTAAGGTTTAGGGTTTAGGATTGTTTAAGTTTTAGGGTGGTTTAGGTTTAGGGTACAAAATTTAGCGTTTAAGATTGTTTAATGGTTAGGGTTGTTTAGGTTTTAGCATTTAGAGTTGTTTAGGGTTTTTTAGGGTTGTTTATAATTTAGTGTTTAGGGTTGTTCATTATTTATGATTTAGGATATTTTAAGGTTTAGGGTTTAAGGTTGTATAGTGTTTTAGGGTTTAGGGTATAATGTTTAGGGTTAAGGGTTTAGGGTTGTTTAGGTTATAGTGTTAATGGTTTTAGGGTTTAGGCTTGTTTAGGGTTTAGTGTTTAGGGTTTAGGGTTTAGGTTTTTTAGCGTTTAGTGTTTATAGTTTAGGGTTTAGGGTGCTTTTGGAATTAGTGTTTAGGGTTTTTCGTGATTTAGGGTTTAGGATTTAGGGTGTTAGGGTTAGTGTTAGGGTTAGGTTTAGGGTTAAGGTGAGGGTTAGGGTGAGGGTTAAGGTTAGGGTTAGGGTTAAGGTTAGTGTTAGTGTTAGGGTAAGGGTTAGGGTTAGGGATAGGGTTAGGGTTAGGGTTAGAGTTAGGGTTAAGGTTAGGGTTAGCGTTAGGGTTAGGGTTAGGGGTTTGGTTTAGGGTTAGTGTTAGGTGTTAGGGGTTAGTGTTAGGGTTAGGATTAGGGTTAGGGTTAGGGTTAGGTTTAGTGTTAGGGTTATTATTAGGGGGTTAGGTTTAAGTTTAGGATTAGTGTTAGGGTTAGAATTAGAAATAGGGTTAGTGTTAGGATTAGGGTCAGGATAAGGTTTAGAAATATGGTTAGGGTTAGGGTTAAGGGTAGGGTTAGGGTTAGGGTTAGGATTAGGGTTAGGGTTTGGGTTAGGGTAAGGGTTAGGGGTTAGGGTTAGGGTTATGGTTATTGTTAGGTTTAGGGTTTAGGGTTTAGTGTTAAGATTAGGAATAGGGTGAGGTTTAGGGTTAGGTTTGGGGTTAGGCTTAGGGTTAGTGTTTGGGATATGATTAGTGTTAGGATTAGGATTAGGGTTAGGGTCAGGTTTATGTTTAGGGTTAGGGTTAGGGTTAGGGTTAGATTTAGGGTTAGGTTTAGGTTTATTGTTAGATTTAGGGTTTAGGGTTTAAGGTTTATGGTTTAGGATTGTTTAAGTTTAAGGGTGGATTAGGTTTAGGGTTTAGAGTTTAGTATTATAGTTACGGTTAGGGTTAGGGTTAGGGATGGAGTTAGGGTTAGGGTTAGGGTTATGGTAAGGGTTAGGTTTAGGGTTAGGGTTAGTGTTAGGGTAAAAGTTAGGGGGTTAGTGTTAGGGTTTGTGTTAGGGTTAGGGTTAGGGTTAGGGTTAGGTTAGGGTTAGGGTTAGGGTTAGGGTTAGGGTTAGGGTTAGGGTTAGGTTAGGGTTAGGGTTAGGGTTAGGGTTAGGGGTTAGGGTTAGTGAAAGGGTTAGGGTTATTATTAGGGGGTTAGGTTTAAGTTTAGGATTAGTGTTAGGGTTAGAATTAGAAATAGGGTTAGTGTTAGGATTAGGGTCAGGGTTAGGTTTAGGGTTAGGGTTAGGGTTAGGGTTAGGGTCAGGGAGGGTTTAGGGTTAGGGTTAGGGTTAGGGTTAGATTTAGGTTTAGGTTTAGGTTTATTGTTAGATTTAGGATTTAGGGTCTAAGGTTTATGGTTTAGGATTGTTTAAGGTTTAGGGTGGATTAGGTTTAGGGTTTAGAGTTTAGTGTTATGGTTACGGTTAGGGTTAGGGTTAGGGTTAGGATTAGGGTTAAGGTTAGGGTTAGGATGAGGTTTAGGGTTAGGGTTAGGGTTAGTGTTAAGGTTAGGGTTAGGATTAGGGTTAGGGTTTGGGTTAGGGTAAGGGTTAGGGGTTAGGGTTAGGGTTATGGTTATTGTTAGGTTTAGGGTTTAGGGTTTAGTGTTTAGGGTTTAAGGTTTAGGGTTTAGGATTGTTTAAGATTTAGGGTGGTTTAGGTTAAGGGATTAGGGTTTAGAGTTTAGGATTGTTTAAGGTTTAGTGTTGTTTAGGGTATAGTGTTTAGGGTTAAAAGTTTAGGGTTGTTTAGAGTTTAGTGTTTAGGGTTTAGGGTTGTTTAAGGTTTAGTGTTTAAGGTTTAGGTTTTAGGGTTGTTTTTGGTTTAGTGTTTAGTGTTGTTTAGGGTATAGTGCTAATGGTTTAGGGTTTAGGATTATTTAGGGTTTAGTGTTTAATGTTTAGGGTATAGGGTTGTTTAGAGTTTAGTGTTTAGGGTTGTTTATGGTTTAGTGATTAGGGTTATTTAGGGTAGTTTAGAGGTTAGTGTTTAGGGTTATTCAGGGTTTATGATTTAGGGTTGTTCAGGGTTTAGGATTTATGGTTGTTAAGGGTTTAGGATTTAGGGATTAAGCTTAAGGGGTTAGGGTTAGGGTTAGGGTTAGGGTTAGGGTTAGGGTTAGGGTTAAGGTTAGGGTTAGGGTTAGGGTTAGGGTTATGGTAAGGGTTAGGTTTAGGGTTAGGTTTAGGGTTATGGTAAAAGTTAGGGGGTTAGTGTTAGGGTTTGTGTTAGGGTTAGGGTTAGGGTTAGGGTTAGGTTAGGGTTAGGGTTAGGGTTAGGGTTAGGTTAGGGTTAGGGTTAGGGTTAGGGTTAGGGATATGGGTTAGGGTTAGTTAAAGGGTTAGGGTTATTATTAGGGGGTTAGGTTTAAGTTTAGGATTAGTGTTAGGGTTAGAATTAGAAATAGGGTTAGTGTTAGGATTAGGGTCAGGATAAGGTTTAGAAATATGGTTAGGGTTAGGGTTAAGGGTAGGGTTAGGGTTAGGGTTAGAATTAAGGTTTAGGGTTTAGTGTTAAGATTAGGAATAGGGTGAGGTTTAGGGTTAGGTTTGGGGTTAGGCTTAGGGTTAGTGTTTGGGTTATGATTAGTGTTAGGATTAGGATTAGGGTTAGGGTCAGTTTTATGTTTAGGGTTAGGGTTAGTGTTAGATTTAGGGTTAGGTTTAGGTTTATTGTTAGATTTAGGGTTTAGGGTTTAAGGTTTATGGTTTAGGATTGTTTAAGTTTAAGGGTGGATTAGGTTTAGGGTTTAGAGTTTAGTATTATGGTTACGGTTAGGGTTAGGGTTAGGGATGGAGTTAGGGTTAGGGTTAGGGTTATGGTAAGGGTTAGGTTTAGGGTTAGGGTTAGTGTTAGGGTAAAAGTTAGGGGGTTAGTGTTAGGGTTTGTGTTAGGGTTAGGGTTAGGGTTAGGGTTAGGTTAGGGTTAGGGTTAGGGTTAGGGTTAGGGTTAGGGTTAGGGTTAGGGTTAGGTTAGGGTTAGGGTTAGGGTTAGGGTTAGGGTTAGGGGTTAGGGTTAGTGAAAGGGTTAGGGTTATTATTAGGGGGTTAGGTTTAAGTTTAGGATTAGTGTTAGGGTTAGAATTAGAAATAGGGTTAGTGTTAGGATTAGGGTCAGGGTTAGGTTTAGGGTTAGGGTTAGGGTTAGGGTTAGGGTCAGGGAGGGTTTAGGGTTAGGGTTAGGGTTAGGGTTAGATTTAGGTTTAGGTTTAGGTTTATTGTTAGATTTAGGATTTAGGGTCTAAGGTTTATGGTTTAGGATTGTTTAAGGTTTAGGGTAGATTAGGTTTAGGGTTTAGAGTTTAGTGTTATGGTTACGGTTAGGGTTAGGGTTAGGGTTAGGATTAGGGTTAAGGTTAGGGTTAGGATGAGGTTTAGGGTTAGGGTTAGGGTTAGGGTTAGGGTTAGGGTTAGGATTAGGGTTAGGGTTTGGGTTAGGGTAAGGGTTAGGGGTTAGGGTTAGGGTTATGGTTATTGTTAGGTTTAGGGTTTAGGGTTTAGTGTTTAGGGTTTAAGGTTTAGGGTTTAGGATTGTTTAAGATTTAGGGTGGTTTAGGTTAAGGGATTAGGGTTCAGAGTTTAGGATTGTTTAAGGTTTAGTGTTGTTTAGGGTATAGTGTTTAGGGTTAAATGTTTAGGGTTGTTTAAAGTTTAGTGTTTAGGGTTTAGGGTTGTTTAAGGTTTAGTGTTTAAGGTTTAGGTTTTAGGGTTGTTTTGGGTTTAGTGTTTAGTGTTGTTTAGGGTATAGTGCTAATGGTTTAGGGTTTAGGGTTATTTAGGGTTTAGTGTTTAAGGTTTAGGGTATAGGGTTGTTTAGGGTTTAGTGTTTAGGGTTGTTTATGGTTTAGTGATTAGGGTTATTTAGGGTAGTTTAGAGGTTAGTGTTTAGGGTTATTCAGGGTTTATGATTTAGGGTTGTTCAGGGTTTAGGATTTATGGTTGTTCAGGGTTTAGGATTTAGGGATAAAGGTTAAGGGGTTAGGGTTAGGGTTAGGGTTAGGGTTAGGGTTAGGGTTAGGGTTAGGGTTAAGGTTAGGGTTAGGGTTAGGGTTAGGGTTATGGTTAGTGTTAGGATTAGGGTTAGTGTTAGGGTCAGGGTTAGGTTTAGGGTTAGGGTTAGGTTTAGGGTTAGATTTAGGGTCAGGTTTAGGTTTATTGTTAGATTTAGGGTTTAGGGTTTAGGTTTATGGTTTAGGATTGTTTAAGGTTTAGGGTGGATTAGGTTTAGGGTTTAGAGTTTAGTGTTATGGTTACGGTTAGTGTTAGGGTTAGGGTTAGGGTTAGGGTTAGGGTTAGGGTTAGGGTAATGGTTAGGGTGAGGGTTAGGGTTAGGGTAAGGGTTAATGGTTAGTGTTAGGGTTAGGATTAGGGTTAGGGTTAGGGTTAGGTTAGGGTTAGGGTTAGGGTTAGGGTTAGGGGTTAGGGTTAGTGTTAGGGTTAAGGTTATTATTAGGGGGTTAGGTTTAAGTTTAGGATTAGTGTTAGGGTTAGAATTAGAAATAGGGTTAGTGTTAGGATTAGGGTCAGGGTTAGGTTTAGGGTTAGGGTTAGGGTTAGGGTGAGGGTTAGGGTCAGGGAGGGTTTAGGGTTAGGGTTAGGGTTAGGGTAAGATTTAGGGTTAGGTTTAGGTTTATTGTTAGATTTAGGATTTAGGGTCTAAGGTTTATGGTTTAGGATTGTTTAAGGTTTAGGGTGGATTAGGTTTAGGGTTTAGAGTTTAGTGTTATGGTTACGGTTAGGGTTAGGGTTAGGGTTAGGATTAGGGTTAAGGTTAGGGTTAGGATTAGGTTTAGGTTTAGGGTTAGGGTTAGGGTTAGGGTTAGGGTTAGGGTTAGGGTTAGGGTTAGGATTAGGTTTAGGGTTAGAGTTAGGGTAAGGGTTAGGGGTTAGGGTTAGGGTTATGGTTATTGTTAGGTTTAGGGTTTAGGGTTTAGTGTTTAGGGTTTAAGGTTTAGGGTTTAGGATTGTTTAAGGTTTAGGGTGGTTTAGGTTAAGGGTTTAGGGTTTAGAGTTTAGGATTGTTTAAGGTTTAGGGTTGTTTAGGGTATAGTTTTTAGGGTTAAAAGTTTAGGGTTGTTTTGGGTTTAGTGTTTAGGGTTTAGGGTTGTTTAAGGTTTAGTGTTTAAGGTTTAGGTTTTAGGGTTGTTTTGGGTTTAGTGTTTAGTGTTGTTTAGGGTATAGTGTTAATGGTTTATGGTTTAGAGTTATTTAGGGTTTAGTGTTTAAGGTTTAGGGAATAGGGTTGTTTAGGATTTAGTGTTTAGGGTTGTTTATGGTTTAGTGATTAGGGTTGTTTAGGGTTGTTTAGAGGTTAGTGTTTAGGGTTATTCAGGGTTTATGATTTAGGGTTGTTCAGGGTTTAGGATTTATGGTTGTTCAGGGTTTAGGATTTAGGGCTTAAGGTTAAGGGGTTAGGGTTAGGGTTAGGGTTAGGGTTAGGGTTAGCATTAGGGTTATAGTTAGAGTTAGAGTTAGGGTTATGGGGTTATGTTAGGCTTAAGGTTAGGGATAGGGTTATGGGGTTAAGGTTAGGGTTGTGGTTAGGGTTAGGTTTAGGTTTAGGGTTAGGGTTACGGTTATGGTTATTCTTAGATTTAAGGTTTAAATTTTAGGGTTTATGGTTTAAGGTTTAGGGTTTAGGATTGTTTAAGTTTTAGGGTGGTTTAGGTTTAGGGTATAGGGTTTAGCGTTTAAGATTCTTTAATGTTTAGGGTTGTTTAGGTTTTAGCGTTTAGAGTTGTTTAGGGTTTTTTAGGGTTGTTTATGATTTAGTGTTTAGGGTTGTTCAGGATTTATGATTTAGGATATTTTAAGGTTTAGGGTTTAAGGTTGTATAGTGTTTTAGGGTTTAGGGTATATTGTTTAGGGTTAAGGGTTTAGGGTTGTTTAGGGTATAGTGTTAATGGTTTTAGGGTTTAGGCTTGTTTAGTGTTTAGTGTTTAGGGTTTAGGGTTTAGGGTTTTTTAGCGTTTAGTGTTTACAGTTTAGGGTTTAGGGCGCTTTTGGAATTAGTGTTTAGGGTTTTTCGGGGTTTAGTGTTTAGGATTTAGGGTGTTAGTGTTAGTGTTAGGGTTAGGTTTAGGGTTAAGGTGAGGGTTAGGGTGAGGGTTAAGGTTAGGGTTAGGGTTAAGGTTAGTGTTAGTGTTAGGGTAAGGGTTAGGGTTAGGGATAGGGTTAGGGTTAGGGTTAGGGTTAGGGTTAAGTTTAGGGTTAGGGTTAGGGTTAGGGTTAGGGGTTAGGGTTAGGGTTAGTGTTAGGGGTTAGGGGTTAGTGTTAGGGTTAGGGTTAGGGTTAGGGTTAGGTTAGGGTTATTATTAGGGGGTTAGGTTTTAGTTCAGGATTAGTGTTCGGGTTAGAATTAGAAATAGGGTTAGTGTTAGGATTAGGGTCAGGGTTAGGTTTAGGGATATGGTTAGGGTTAGGGTTAAGGGTAGGGTTAGTGTTAGGGTTAGATTTAAAGTTTAGGGTTTAGTGTTAGGAATAGGGATAGTGTGAGGTTTAGGGTTAGGTTTAGGGTTAGGGTTAGGGTTAGTGTTTGGGTTATGATTAGTGTTATTATTAGGGTTAGGGTTAGGGTCAGGTTTAGGTTTAGGGTTAGGGTTAGGGTTAGGGTCAGATTTAGGGTTAGGTTTAGGTTTATTGTTAGATTTAGGGTTTAGGGTTTAAGGTTTAAGGTTTAGGATTGTTTAAGGTTTAGGGTAGATTAGGTTTAGGGTTTAGAGTTTAGTATTATGGTTACGGTTAGTGTTAGGGTTAGGGTTAGAGTTAGGGTTAGGGTTTGGGTTAGGGTTAGGGTTAGGGTTAGGGTTAAGGTTAGGGTTAATGTTAGGGTTAGAGTTATGGTTAGTGTTAGGATTAGGGTTAGGTTTAGGGTCAGGGTTAGGTTTAGGGTTAAAGATAGGGTTAGGGTTAGATTTAGGGTTAGGTTTAGGTTTATTGTTAGATTTAGGATTTAGGGTCTAAGGTTTATGGTTTAGGATTGTTTAAGGTTTAGGGTGGATTAGGTTTAGGGTTTAGAGTTTAGTGTTATGGTTACGGTTAGGGTTAGGGTTAGGGTTAGGGTTAGGATTAGGGTTAAGGTTAGGGTTAGGATTAGGTTTAGGGTTAGGGTTAGGGTTAGGGTTAGGGTTAGGGTTAGGATTAGGGTTAGGGTTAGGGTTAGGGTAAGGGTTAGGGGTTAGGGTTAGGGTTATGGTTATTGTTAGGTTTAGGGTTTAGGGTTTAGTGTTTAGGGTTTAAGGTTTAGGGTTTAGGATTGTTTAAGATTTAGGGTGGTTTAGGTTAAGGGTTTAGGGTTTAGAGTTTAGGATTGTTTAAGGTTTAGTGTTGTTTAGGGTATAGTTTTTAGGGTTAAATGCTTAGGGTTGTTTAGGGTTTACTGTTTAGGGTTTAGGGTTGTTTAAGGTTTAGTGTTTAAGGTTTAGGTTTTAGGGTTGTTTTGGGTTTAGTGTTTAGTGTTGTTTAGGGTATAGTGCTAATGGTTTAGGGTTTAGGGTTATTTAGGGTTTAGTGTTTAAGGTTTAGGGTATAGGGTTGTTTAGGGTTTAGTGTTTAGGGTTGTTTATGGTTTAGTGATTAGGGTTATTTTGGGTAGTTTAGAGGTTAGTGTTTAGGGTTTTCAGGGTTTATGATTTAGGGTTGTTCAGGGTTTAGGATTTATGGTTGTTCAGGGTTTAGGATTTAGGGATAAAGGTTAAGGGGTTAGGGTTAGGGTTAGGGTTAGGGTTAGGGTTAGGGTTAGGGTTAGGGTTAAGGTTAGGGTTAGGGTTAGGGTTAGGGTTATGGTTAGTGTTAGGATTAGGGTTAGTGTTAGGGTCAGGGTTAGGTTTAGGGTTAGGGTTAGGGTTAGGGTTAGATTTAGGGTCAGGTTTAGGTTTATTGTTAGATTTAGGGTTTAGGGTTTAGGTTTATGGTTTAGGATTGTTTAAGGTTTAGGGTGGATTAGGTTTAGGGTTTAGAGTTTAGTGTTATGGTTACGGTTAGTGTTAGGGTTAGGGTTAGGGTTAGGGTTAGGGTTAGGGTTAGGGTAATGGTTAGGGTGAGGGTTAGGGTTAGGGTAAGGGTTAATGGTTAGTGTTAGGGTTAGGATTAGGGTTAGGGTTAGGGTTAGGTTAGGGTTAGGGTTAGGGTTAGGGTTAGGGGTTAGGGTTAGTGTTAGGGTTAAGGTTATTATTAGGGGGTTAGGTTTAAGTTTAGGATTAGTGTTAGGGTTAGAATTAGAAATAGGGTTAGTGTTAGGATTAGGGTCAGGGTTAGGTTTAGGGTTAGGGTTAGGGTTAGGGTGAGGGTTAGGGTCAGGGAGGGTTTAGGGTTAGGGTTAGGGTTAGGGTAAGATTTAGGGTTAGGTTTAGGTTTATTGTTAGATTTAGGATTTAGGGTCTAAGGTTTATGGTTTAGGATTGTTTAAGGTTTAGGGTGGATTAGGTTTAGGGTTTAGAGTTTAGTGTTATGGTTACCGGTAGGGTTATGGTTAGGGTTAGGATTAGGGTTAAGGTTAGGGTTTGGATTAGGTTTAGGTTTAGGGTTAGGGTTAGGGTTAGGGTTAGGGTTAGGGTTAGGGTTAGGGTTAGGGTTAGGATTAGGGTTAGGGTTAGAGTTAGGGTAAGGGTTAGGGGTTAGGGTTAGGGTTATGGTTATTGTTAGGTTTAGGGTTTAGGGTTTAGTGTTCAGGGTTTAAGGTTTAGGGTTTAGGATTGTTTAAGATTTAGGGTGGTTTAGGTTAAGGGTTTAGGGTTTAGAGTTTAGGATTGTTTAAGGTTTAGGGTTGTTTAGGGTATAGTTTTTAGGGTTAAAAGTTTAGGGTTGTTTTGGGTTTAGTGTTTAGGGTTTAGGGTTGTTTAAGGTTTAGTGTTTAAGGTTTAGGTTTTAGGGTTGTTTTGGGTTTAGTGTTTAGTGTTGTTTAGGGTATAGTGTTAATGGTTTATGGTTTAGAGTTATTTAGGGTTTAGTGTTTAAGGTTTAGGGAATAGGGTTGTTTAGGATTTAGTGTTTAGGGTTGTTTATGGTTTAGTGATTAGGGTTGTTTAGGGTTGTTTAGAGGTTAGTGTTTAGGGTTATTCAGGGTTTATGATTTAGGGTTGTTCAGGGTTTAGGATTTATGGTTGTTCAGGGTTTAGGATTTAGGGCTTAAGGGTAAGGGGTTAGGGTTAGGGTTAGGGTTAGGGTTAGCATTAGGGTTATAGTTAGGGTTAGAGTTAGGGTTATGGGGTTATGTTAGGCTTAAGGTTAGGGTTAGGGTTATGGGGTTAATGTTAGGGTTGTGGTTAGGGTTAGGTTTAGGTTTAGGGTTAGGGTTACGGTTATGGTTATTCTTAGATTTAAGGTTTAAATTTTAGGGTTTATGGTTTAAGGTTTAGGGTTTAGGATTGTTTAAGTTTTAGGGTGGTTTAGGTTTAGGGTATAGGGTTTAGCGTTTAAGATTCTTTAATGTTTAGGGTTGTTTAGGTTTTAGCGTTTAGAGTTGTTTAGGGTTTTTTAGGGTTGTTTATGATTTAGTGTTTAGGGTTGTTCAGGATTTATGATTTAGGATATTTTAAGGTTTAGGGTTTAAGGTTGTATAGTGTTTTAGGGTTTAGGGTATATTGTTTAGGGTTAAGGGTTTAGGGTTGTTTAGGGTATAGTGTTAATGGTTTTAGGGTTTAGGCTTGTTTAGTGTTTAGTGTTTAGGGTTTAGGGTTTAGGGTTTTTTAGCGTTTAGTGTTTACAGTTTAGGGTTTAGGGCGCTTTTGGAATTAGTGTTTAGGGTTTTTCGGGGTTTAGTGTTTAGGATTTAGGGTGTTAGTGTTAGTGTTAGGGTTAGGTTTAGGGTTAAGGTGAGGGTTAGGGTGAGGGTTAAGGTTAGGGTTAGGGTTAAGGTTAGTGTTAGTGTTAGGGTAAGGGTTAGGGTTAGGGATAGGGTTAGGGTTAGGGTTAGGGTTAGGGTTAAGTTTAGGGTTAGGGTTAGGGTTAGGGTTAGGGGTTAGGGTTAGGGTTAGTGTTAGGGGTTAGGGGTTAGTGTTAGGGTTAGGGTTAGGGTTAGGGTTAGGTTAGGGTTATTATTAGGGGGTTAGGTTTTAGTTCAGGATTAGTGTTCGGGTTAGAATTAGAAATAGGGTTAGTGTTAGGATTAGGGTCAGGGTTAGGTTTAGGGATATGGTTAGGGTTAGGGTTAAGGGTAGGGTTAGTGTTAGGGTTAGATTTAAAGTTTAGGGTTTAGTGTTAGGAATAGGGATAGTGTGAGGTTTAGGGTTAGGTTTAGGGTTAGGGTTAGGGTTAGTGTTTGGGTTATGATTAGTGTTATTATTAGGGTTAGGGTTAGGGTCAGGTTTAGGTTTAGGGTTAGGGTTAGGGTTAGGGTCAGATTTAGGGTTAGGTTTAGGTTTATTGTTAGATTTAGGGTTTAGGGTTTAAGGTTTAAGGTTTAGGATTGTTTAAGGTTTAGGGTAGATTAGGTTTAGGGTTTAGAGTTTAGTATTATGGTTACGGTTAGTGTTAGGGTTAGGGTTAGAGTTAGGGTTAGGGTTTGGGTTAGGGTTAGGGTTAGGGTTAGGGTTAAGGTTAGGGTTAATGTTAGGGTTAGAGTTATGGTTAGTGTTAGGATTAGGGTTAGGTTTAGGGTCAGGGTTAGGTTTAGGGTTAGGGATAGGGTTAGGGTTAGATTTAGGGTTAGGTTTAGGTTTATTGTTAGATTTAGGATTTAGGGTCTAAGGTTTATGGTTTAGGATTGTTTAAGGTTTAGGATAGATTAGGTTTAGGGTTTAGAGTTTAGTGTTATGGTTACAGTTAGGGTTAGGGTTAGGGATGGGGTTAGGGTTAGGGTTAGGGTTATGGTAAGGTTTAGGGTTAGGGTTAGGGTTAGGGTTATGGTAAAAGTTAGGGGGTTAGTGTTAGGGTTTGGGTTAGGGTTAGGGTTAGGGTTCGGGTTAGGTTAGGGTTAGGGTTAGGGTTAGGATTAGGGTTAGGGTTAGGGGTTAGGGTTAGTGTTAGGGTTAGGGTTAGGGTTAGGGTTAGGTTAGGGTTAGGGTTAGGGTTAGAGTTAGGGTTAGAGTTAGGGTTAAAGTTAGGGTTATGGGGTTATGTTAGGCTTAAGGTTAGGGTTAGGGTTATGGGGTTAAGGTTAGGGTTGGGGTTAGCGTTAGGTTTAGGTTTAGGGTTAGGGTTAGGGTTATGGTTATTTTTAGATTTATGGTTTAAAATTTAGGGCTTATGGTTTAAGGTTTAGTCTTTAGGATTGTTTAAGTTTTAGTGTGGTTTAGGTTTAGGGTATAGAATTTAGCGTTTAAGATTGTTTAATGGTTAGGGTTGTTTAGGTTTTAGCGTTTAGAGTTGTTTAGGGTTTTTTAGGGTTGTTTATAATTTAGTGTTTAGGGTTGTTCAGGATTTATGATTTAGGATATTTTAAGGTTTAGGGTTTAAGGTTGTATAGTGTTTTAGGATTTAGTGTATAATGTTTAGGGTTAAGGGTTAAGGGTTGTTTAGGGTATAGTGTTAATGGTTTTAGGGTTTAGGCTTGTTTAGGGTTTAGTGTTTAGGGTTTAGTGTTTCGGGTTTTTTAGCGTTTAGTGTTTATAGTTTAGGGTTTAGGGTGCTTTTGGAATTAGTGTTTAGGGTTTTTCGGGGTTTAGGGTTTAGGATTTAGGGTGTTAGGGTTAGTGTTAGGGTTAGGTTTAGGGTTAAGGTGAGGGTTAGGGTGAGGGTTAAGGTTAGGGTTAGGGTTAAGGTTAGTGTTAGTGTTAGGGTAAGGGTTAGGGTTAGGGATAGGGTTAGGGTTAGGTTTAGGGTTAGGGTTAGGGTTAGGGTTAGGGTTAGGGGTTAGGGTTAGGTTTAGTGTTAGGGGTTAGGGGTTAGTGTTAGGATTAGGGTTAGGGTTAGGGTTAGGGTTAGGTTTAGTGTAGGGTTATTATTAGGGGGTTAGGTTTTAGTTTAGGATTAGTGTTAGGGTTAGAATTAGAAATAGGGTTAGTGTTAGGATTAGGGTCAGGGTTAGGTTTAGGGATAGGGTTAGGGTTAGGGTTAAGGGTAGGGTTAGGGTTAGGGTTAGATTTAAAGTTTAGGGTTTAGTGTTAGGATTAGGGATAGTGTGAG
>NW_027667877.1:55000-60000 GCF_963924665.1 Micromys minutus | reverse complement strand
CGGGTCATGGATATTGTTAGGTTTAGGGTTTAGGGTTTAGGGTAAAGGTTTAGGATTTAGGATTGTTTAAGGTTTAGGGTGGATTATTTTTAGGGTTTAGAGTTTTGTGTTTGGGATATTGTTAGGGTTAGGTTTAGGGTTTAGGGATTACTGTTAGGGTTAGGGTTAGGGTTAGGGTTAAGGTTAGTGTTAGGTTTAGTGTTAGGGTTAGGGTTAGGTTTAGGTTTATTGTTAGGATTAGGGTTAGAGTTAGGATTAGGGTTAGGGTTAGGGTTAGTGTTAGGGTCAGGTTTAGGGTTAGGGTTAGGGTTAGGATTAGGTTTAGTGTTAGTGTTAGGTTTAGGGTTAGGGTTAGGGTTAGGGTTAGTGTTAGGTTTAGTGTTAGGGTTACGTTTAGGGTTAGGGTTAGGGTTAGGATTAGGGTTAGGGTTATGGTAATTGTTAGGTTTAGGGTTTAAGGTTTAGGGTTTAGGATTGTTTAAGGTTTATCGTAACTTAAATTTAGGGTTTACAATTTAGTGTTAGGGTTATGGTTAGTGTTAGGGTTAGGGTTAGGGTTAGGTTTAGAGTTCAGGGTTTAGGGTTTAGGATTGTTTAAGGTTTAGGGTAGATTAGGTTTAGGATTTAAAGTTTAGTTTTAGGATTAGGGTTAGGTTTAGGGTTTTGGGTTTAGTGTTAGGATTAGGGTTAGGGTTAAAGTTAGGGTTAGGGTAAGGGTTAGGATTAGGTTTAGGGTTAGAGTTAGTGTTTGGGTTATGGTTAGTGTTAGGATTAGGTTTAGGGTTAGGGTTAGGGTTAGGGTTAGATTTAGGGTTAGGTTTAGGTTTATTGTTAGATTTAGGGTTTAGGGTTTAAGGTCTGTGGTTTAGGATTGTTTAAGGTTTAGGGTGGATTAGGTTTAGGGTTTAGAGTTTAGTGTTATGGTTACGGTTTGGGTTAGGGTTAGGTTTAGGGTTAGGGTTTGGGTTAGGGTTAGTGTTAGGTTTAGGTTTAGGGTTATGGTTAGGGTTAAGTTTGTGCTTAGGGTTAGGATTAGGGTTATGGTTAGTGTTAGGATTAGGGTTAGGGTTAAGGTCAGGGTTAGGTTTAGGGTTAGGGTTAGGGTTAGGGATAGATTTAGGATTAGGTTTAGGTTTATTGTTAGATTTAGGGTTTAGGGTTTAAGGTTTATGGTTTAGGATATTTAAGGTTTAGGGTGGATTAGGTTTAGGGTTTAGAGTTTAGTGTTATGGTTAAGGTTAAGGTTAGGGTTAGGGTTAGGTTTAGGGTTAGGGTTAGTGTTACGGTTAGGGTTAGGGTTAGGGTTACGGTTAGGGTTAGGGTTAGGGTTAGGTTTATGGTTAGGCTTAAGTTTAGGGTTAGGTTTAGGGTTAGGGTTACGGTTAGGGTTAGGTTAAGGGTTAGGGTTAGGGTTAGGGTTAGGTTTATTGTTAGGTTTAGGGTTTAGTGTTTAGGGTCTAAGGTTTTGGGTTTAGGATTGTTTAAGGTTTAGGGTAGATTAGGTTTAGGGTTTAGAGTTTAGTGTTAAGGTTAGGGTTAGGTTTAGGGTTACGTTTAGGGTCTTGGATATTGTTAGGTTTAGGGTTTAGGGTTTAGGGTAAAGGTTTAGGATTTAGGATTGTTTAAGGTTTAGGGTGGATTATTTTTAGGGTTTAGAGTTTTGTGTTTGGGATATCGTTAGGGTTAGGTTTAGGGTTTAGGGATTACTGTTAGGGTTACGGTTAGGGTTAGGGTTAAGGTTAGTGTTAGGTTTAGGGTTAGGGTTAGAATTAGGTTTAGGTTTATTGTTAGGATTAGGGTTAGAGTTAGAATTAAGGTTAGGGTTAGGGTTAGGGTTAGGGTCAGGTTAGGGTTAGGGTTAGGGTTAGGATTAGGTTTAGTGTTAGTGTTAGGTTTATGGTTAGGGTTAGGGTTAGGGTTAGGGTTAGGTTTAGTGTTAGGGTTACGTTTAGGGTTAGGGTTAGGGTTAGGATTAGGGTTAGGGTTATGGTAATTGTTAGGTTTAGGGTTTAAGGTTTAGGGTTTAGGATTGTTTAAGGTTTATCGTAACTTAAATTTAGGGTTTACAATTTAGTGTTTGGGTTATGGTTAGTGTTAGGGTTAGGGTTAGGGTTAGGTTTAGGGTTCAGGGTTTAGGGTTTAGGATTGTTTAAGGTTTAGGGTAGATTAGGTTTAGGATTTAAAGTTTAGTTTTAGGGTTAGGGTTAGGTTTATGGTTTAGGGTTTAGTGTTAGGATTAGGGTTAGGGTTAAAGTTAGGGTTAGGATAAGGTTTAGGATTAGGTTTAGGGTTAGGGTTAGGGTTAGGGTTAGGGTTAGTATTAGGGTTAGGGTTAAGGTTAGGGGTTAGGGTTAGTGTTAGGGTTAGGGTTATTATTAGGGGGTTAGGTTTAAGTTTAGGATTAGTGTTAGGGTTAGAATTAGAAATAGGGTTAGTGTTAGGATTAGGGTCAGGGTTAGGTTTAGGGTTAGTGTTAGGGTTAGGGTTAGGGTTAGGGTCAGGGAGGGTTGAGGGTTAGGGTTAGGGTTAGGGTTAGATTTAGGGTTAGGTTTAGGTTTATTGTTAGATTTAGGATTTAGGGTCTAAGGTTTATGGTTTAGGATTGTTTAAGGTTTAGGGTGGATTAGGTTTAGGGTTTAGAGTTTAGTGTTATGGTTACGGTTAGGGTTAAGGTTAGGGTTAGGATTAGGTTTAGGGTTAAGGTTAGGGTTAGGGTTAGGGTTAGGGTTAGGGTTAGGGTTAGGGTTAGGGTTAGGGTTAGGATTATGGTTAGGGTTAGGGTTAGGGTAAGGGTTAGGTGTTAGGGTTAGTGTTATGGTTATTGTTAGGTTTAGGGTTTAGGGTTTCGTGTTTAGGGTTTAAGGTTTAGGGTTTAGGATTGTTTAAGATTTAGGGTGGTTTAGGTAAAGGGTTTAGGGTTTAGACTTTAGGATTGTTTAAGGTTTAGGGTTGCTTAGTGTATAGAGTTTAGGGTTAAAAGTTTAGGGTTGTTTAGGCTTTAGTGTTTAGGGTTTAGGGTTGTTTAAGTTTTAGAGTTTAAGGTTTAGGTTTTAGGGTTGTTTTGGGTTTAGTGTTTAGTGTTGTTTAGGGTATAGTGCTAATGGTTTAGGGTTTAGGGTTATTTAGGGTTTAGTGTTTAAGGTTTAGGGTATAGGGTTGTTTAGGGTTTAGTGTTTAGGGTTGTTTATTGTTTAGTGATTAGTGTTGTTTAGGGTTGTTTAGAGGTTAGTGTTTAGGGTTATTCAGGGTTTATGATTTAGGGTTGTTCAGGGTTTAGGATTTATGTTTGTTCAGGGTTTAGGATTTAGGGATTAAGGTTAAGGGGTTAGGGTTAAGGTTAGGGTTAGGGTTAGGGTTAGGGTTAGGGTTACGGTTAGGGTTAGGGTTAGTGTTAGGGTTAGGGTTAGGGTTAAGGTTAGGGTTAGGGTTAGGGTTAAGGTTATTGTTAGTGTTAGGATTAGGGTTACGGTTAGGGTCAGGGTTAGGTTTAGGGTTAGGGTTAGGGTTAGGGTTAGATTTTGGGTCAGGTTTAGGTTTATTAGATTTAGGGTTTAGGGTTTAAAGTTTATAATTTAGGATTGTTTAAAGTTTAGGGTGGATTAGGTTTAGGGTTTAGAGTTTAGTGTTATAGTTACGGTTAGTGTTAGGGTTAGGGTTAGGGTTAGGGTTAGGGTTAGGGTTAGGTTAGGGTTAGAATTTAGGGTTTAGTGTTTAGGGTTTAAGGTTTAGGGTTTAGGATTGTTTAAGATTTAGGGTGGTTTAGGTTAAGGGATTAGGGTTTAGAGTTTAGGATTGTTTAAGGTTTAGGATTGTTTAGGGTATAGTGTTTAGGTTTAAATGTTTAGGGTTGTTTAGGGTTTAGTGTTCAGGGTTTAGGGTTGTTTAAGGTTTAGTGTTTAAGGTTTAGGTTTTAGGGTTGTTTTGGGTTTAGTGTTTAGTGTTGTTTAGGGTGTAGTGTTAATGGTTTAGGGTTTAGGGTTATTTAGGGTTTAATGTTTAAGGTTTAGTGTATAGGGTTGTTTAGGGTTTAGTGTTTAGGGTTGTTTATGGTTTAGTGATTAGGGTTGTTTAGGGTTGTTTAGAGGTTAGTGTTTAGGGTTATTCAGGGTTTATGATTTAGGGTTGTTCAGGGTTTAGGATTTATGTTTGTTCAGGGTTTAGGATTTAGGGATTAAGGTTAAGGGGTTAGGGTTAAGGTTAGGGTTAGGGTTAGGGTTAGGGTTAGGGTTACGGTTAGGGTTAGGGTTAGTGTTAGGGTTAGGGTTAGGGTTAAGGTTAGGGTTAGGGTTAGGGTTAAGGTTATTGTTAGTGTTAGGATTAGGGTTACGGTTAGGGTCAGGGTTAGGTTTAGGGTTAGGGTTAGGGTTAGGGTTAGATTTTGGGTCAGGTTTAGGTTTATTAGATTTAGGGTTTAGGGTTTAAAGTTTATAATTTAGGATTGTTTAAAGTTTAGGGTGGATTAGGTTTAGGGTTTAGAGTTTAGTGTTATGGTTACGGTTAGTGTTAGAGTTAGGGTTAGGGTTAGGGTTAGGGTTAGGGTTAGGTTAGGGTTAGAATTTAGGGTTTAGTGTTTAGGGTTTAAGGTTTAGGGTTTAGGATTGTTTAAGATTTAGGGTGGTTTAGGTTAAGGGATTAGGGTTTAGAGTTTAGGATTGTTTAAGGTTTAGGATTGTTTAGGGTATAGTGTTTAGGTTTAAATGTTTAGGGTTGTTTAGGGTTTAGTGTTCAGGGTTTAGGGTTGTTTAAGGTTTAGTGTTTAAGGTTTAGGTTTTAGGGTTGTTTTGGGTTTAGTGTTTAGTGTTGTTTAGGGTGTAGTGTTAATGGTTTAGGGTTTAGGGTTATTTAGGGTTTAATGTTTAAGGTTTAGTGTATAGGGTTGTTTAGGGTTTAGTGTTTAGGGTTGTTTATGGTTTAGTGATTAGGGTTGTTTAGGGTTGTTTAGAGGTTAGTGTTTAGGGTTATTCAGGGTTTATGATTTAGGGTTGTTCAGGATTTAGGAT
>NW_027667877.1:2500-45000 GCF_963924665.1 Micromys minutus | reverse complement strand
TTAGGTTTAGGGTTTAGGGTTTAGTGTTTAGGGTTTAAGGTTTAGGGTTTAGGATTGTTTAAGATTTAGGGTGGTGTAGGTTAATGGTTTAATGTTTAGAGTTTAGGATTGTTTAAGGTTTAGGGTTGTTTAGGGTATAGTGTTTAGGATTAAAAGTTTAGGGTTGTCTAGGGTTTAGTGTTTAGGGTTTAGGGTTGTTTAAGGTTTAGTGTTTAAGGTTTAGGTTTTAGGGTTGTTTTGGGTTTAGTGTTTAGTGGTGTTTAGGGTATAGTGTTAATGGTTTAGGGTTTAGGGTTATTTAGGGTTTAGTGTTTAAGGTTTAGGGTATAGGGTTGTTTAGGGTTTAGTGTTTAGGGTTGTTTATGGTTTAGTGATTAGGGTTGTTTAGGGTTGTTTAGAGGTTAGTGTTTAGGGTTATTCAGGGTTTATGATTTAGGGTTGTTCAGGGTTTAGGATTTATGGTTGTTCAGGGTTTAGGATTTAGGGATTAAGGTTAAGGGGTTAGGGTTAGGGTTAGGGTTAGGGTTAGGGTTAGGGTTAGGGTTAGGGTTAGGGTTAAGTTTAGGGTTAGGGTTAGGGTTAGGGTTATGGTTAGTGTTAGGATTAGGGTTAGGGTTAGGGTCAGGGTTAGGTTTAGGGTTAGAGTTAGGGTTAGGGTTAGATTTAGGGTCAGGTTTAGGTTTATTGTTAGATTTAGGGTTTAGGGTTTAAGGTTTATGGTTTAGGATTGTTTAAGATTTAGGGTGGATTAGGTTTAGGGTTTAGAGTTTAGTGTTATGGTTACGGTTAGTGTTAGGGTTAGGGTTAGGGTTAGGGTTAGGTTTAGGGTTAATTTAATGGTTAGGGTTAGGGTTAGGGTTAGGGTTAGGGTAAGGGTTAGGGGTTAGTGTTAGGGTTAGGGTTAGGGTTAGGGTTAGGATTAAGGTTAGGGGTTAGGGTTAGTGTTAGGGTTGGGGTTATTATTAGGGGGTTAGGTTTAAGTTTAGGATTAGTGTTAGGGTTAGAATTAGAAATAGGGTTAGTGTTAGGATTAGGGTCAGGGTTAGGTTTAGGGTTAGGGTTAGGGTTAGGGTTAGGGTTAGGGTTAGGGTCAGGGAGGGTTTAGGGTTAGGGTTAGGTTTAGGGTTAGATTTAGGGTTAGGTTTATGTTTATTGTTAGATTTAGGATTTAGGGTCTAAGATTTATGGGTTAGGATTGTTTAAGTTTTAGGGTGGATTAGGTTTAGGGTTTAGAGTTTAGTGTTATGGTTACGGTTAGGGTTAGGGTTAGGGTTAGGGTTAGGATAAGGGTTAAGGTTAGGGTTAGGATTAGGTTTAGGGTGAGGGTTAGGGTTAGGGTTAGGGTTAGGGTTAGGGTTAGGGTTAGGGTTAGGGTTAGGATTAGGGTTAGGGTTAGTGTTAGGGTAAGGGTTAGGGGTTAGGGTTAGGGTTATGGTTATTGTTAGGTTTAGGGTTTAGGGTTTAGTGTTTAGGGTTTAAGGTTTAGGGTTTAGGATTGTTTAAGATTTAGGGTGGTTTAGGTTAAGGGTTTAGGGTTTAGACTTTAGGATGGTTTAAGGTTTAGGGTTGTTTAGGGTATAGTGTTTAGGGTTAAAAGTTTAGGGTTGTTTAGGCTTTAGTGTTTAGGGTTTATGGTTGTTTAAGTTTTAGTGTTTAAGGTTTAGGTTTCAGGGTTGTTTTGGGTTAATGTTTAGTGTTCTTTAGGGCATAGTGTTAATGGTTTAGGGTTTAGGGTTATTTAGGGTTTAGTGTTTAAGGTTTAGGGTATAGTGTTGTTTAGGGTTTAGTGTTTAGGGTTGTTTATGGTTTAGTGATTAGGGTTGTTTAGGGTTGTTTAGAGGTTAGTGTTTAGGGTTATTCAGGGTTTATGATTTACGGTTGTTCAGGGTTTAGGATTTATGGTTGTTCAGGGTTTAGGATTTAGGGATTAAGGTTAAGGGGTTAGGGTTAGGTTTAGGGTTAGGGTTAGGGTTAGGGTTAGGGTTAGGGTTAGGTTTAGGATTAGGGTTAAGGTTAGGGTTAGGGTTAGGGTTAGGGATATGGTTAGTGTTATGATTAGGGTTAGGGTTAGGGTCAGGGTTAGGTTGAGGGTTAGGGTTAGGGTTAGGGTTAGATTTAGGGTCAGGTTTAGGTTTATTGTTAGATTTAGGGTTTAGGGTTTAAGGTTTATGGTTTAGGATTGTTTAAGGTTTAGGGTGGATTAGGTTTAAAGTTTAGAGTTTAGTGTTATGGTTATGGTTAGTGTTAGGGTTAGGGTTAGGGTTAGGGTTATGGTTAGGGTAATGGTTAGGGTTAGGGTTAGGGTTAGGGTTAGGGTAAGGGTTAGGGGTTAGTGTTAGGGTTAGGGTTAGTGTTAGGGTTAGGTTAGGGTTAGGGTTAGGGTTAGGGTTAGGGTTAGGGTTAGGTTAGGGTTAGGGTTAGGGTTAGGGTTATTATTAGGGGGTTAGGTTTAAGTTTAGGATTAGTGTTAGGGTTAGAATTAGAAATAGGGTTAGTGTTAGGATTAGGGTCAGTGTTAGGTTTAGGGTTAGGGTTAGGGTTAGGGTTAGGGTTAGGGTCAGGGAGAGTTTAGGGTTAGGGTTAGAGTTAGGGTTAGATTTAGGGTTAGGTTTAGGTTTATTGTTAGATTTAGGATTTAGGGTCTAAGGTTTATGGTTTAGGATTGTTTAAGGTTTAGGGTGGATTAGGTTTAGGGTTTAGAGTTTAGTGTTATGGTTACGGTTAGGGTTAGGGTTAGGGTTAGGGTTAGGATTAGGGTTAAGGTTAGGGTTAGGATTAGGTTTAGGTTTAGGGTTAGGGTTAGGGTTAGGGTTAGGGTTAGGTTTAGGGTTAGGATTAGGGTTAGGGTTAGGGTTAGGGTAAGGGTTAGGGCTTAGGGTTAGGGTTATGGTTATTGTTAGGTTTAGGGTTTAGGGTTTAGTGTTTAGGGTTTAAGGATTAGGGTTTAGAATTGTTTAAGATTTAGGGTGGTTTAGGTTAAGGGTTTAGGGTTTAGAGTTTAGGATTGTTTAAGGTTTAGGGTTGTTTAGGGTATAGTGTTTAGGGTTAAAGTTTAGGGTTCTTTAGGGTTTAGTGTTTAGGGTTTAGGGTTGTTTAAGGTTTAGTGTTTAAGGTTTAGGTTTTAGGGTTGTTTTGGGTTTAGTGTTTAGTGTTGTTTAGGGTATAGTGTTAATGGTTTAGGGTTTAGGGTTATTTAGGGTTTAGTGTTTAAGGTTTAGGGTATAGGGTTGTTTAGGGTTTAGTGTTTAGGGTTGTTTATGGTTTAGTGATTAGGGTTGTTTAGGGTTGTTTAGAGGTTAGTGTTTAGGGTTATTCAGGGTTTATGATTTAGGGTTGTTCAGGGTTTAGGATTTATGGTTGTTCAGGGTTTAGGATTTAGGGATTAAGGTTAAGGGGTTAAGGTTAGCGTTAGGGTTAGGGTTAGGGTTAGCATTAGGGTTAGAGTTAGGGTTAGAGTTAAGGTTATGGGGTTATGTTAGGCTTAAGGTTAGGGTTAGGGTTATGGGGTTAAGGTTAGGTTGGGGTTAGGGTTAAGTTTAGGTTTAGGGTTAGGGTTAGGGTTATGGTTATTCTTAGATTTATGGTTTAAAATTTAGGGTTTATGGTTTAAGGTTTAGGGTTTAGGATTGTTTAAGTTTTAGGGTGGTTTAGGTTTAGGGTATAGGGTTTAGCGTTTAAGATTGTTTAATGTTTAGGGTTGTTTAGGTTTTAGCGTTTAGAGTTGTTTAGGGTTTTTTAGGGTTGTTTATGATTTAGTGTTTAGGGTTGTTCAGGATTTATGATTTAGGAATTTTAAGGTTTAGGGTTTAAGGTTGTATAGTGTTTTAGGGTTTAGGGTATAATGTTTAGTGTTAAGGGTTTAGGGTTGTTTAGGGTATAGTGTTAATGGTTTTAGGCGTTAGCTTGTTTAGGGTTTAGTGTTTAGGGTTTAGGGTTTAGGGTTTTTTAGAGTTTAGTGTTTATAGTTTAGGGTTTAGGGTGCTTTTGGAATTAGTGTTTAGGGTTTTTCGGGGTTTAGGGTTTAGGATGTAGGGTGTTAGGGTTAGTGTTAGGGTTAGGTTTAGGGTTAAGGTGAGGGTTAGGGTGAGGGTTAAGGTTAGGGTTAGGGTTAAGGTTAGTGTTAGTGTTAGAATAATGGTTAGGGTTAGGGATAGGGTTAGGGTTAGGGTTAGGGTTAGGGTTGAGGTTAGGGTTAGGGTTAGGGTTAGGGTTAGGGGTTTGAGTTTGGGTTAGTGTTAGGGGTTAGGGGTTAGTGTTAGGGTTAGGGTTAGGGTTAGGGTTAGGGTTAGGTTTAGTGTTAGGGTTATTATTAGGGGGTTAGGTTTTAGTTTAGGATTAGTGTTAGGGTTAGAATTAGAAATAGGGTTAGTGTTAGGATTAGGGTCAGGGTTAGGTTTAGAAATATGGTTAGGGTTAGGGTTAAGGGTAGGGTTAGGGTTAGGGTTAGAATTAAAATTTAGGGTTTAGTGTTAGGATTAGGGATAGTGTGAGGTTTAGGGTTAGGTTTAGGGTTAGGGTTAGGGTTAGTGTTTGGGTTATGATTAGTGTTAGGATTAGGATTAGGGTTAGGGTCAGGTTTATGTTTAGGGTTAGGGTTAGGGTTAGGGTTAGATTTAGGGTTAGGTTTAGGTTTATTGTTAGATTTAGGGTTTAGGGTTTAAGGTTTATGGTTTAGGATTGTTTAAGTTTAAGGGTGGATTAGGTTAAGGGTTTAGAGTTTAGTATTATGGTTACGGTTAGGGTTAGGGTTAGGGTTAGAGTTAGGGTTAGGGTTAGGGTTAGGGTTTGGGTTAAGGTTAGGGTTAGTGTTAGGGTTAGGGTTATGGTTAGTGTTAGGATTAGGGTTAGGGTTAGGTCAGGGTTAGGTTTAGGGTTAGGGATAGGGTTAGGGTTAGATTTAGGGTTAGGTTTAGGTTTATTGTTAGATTTAGGGTTTGGGGTTTAAGGTTTATTGTTTAGGATTGTTTAAGGTTTAGGGTGGATTAGGTTTAGGGTTTAGAGTTTATTGTTATGGTTACGGTTAGGGTTAGGGTTAGGGATGGGGTTAGGGTTAGGGTTAGGGTTATGGTAAGTGTTAGGTTTAGGGTTAGGGTTAGGGTTAGGGTAAAAGTTAGGGGGTTAGTGTTAGGGTTTGTGTTAGGGTTAGGGTTAGGTTTAGGTTAGGGTAAGGGTTAGGGTTAGGGTTAGGGTTAGGGGTTAGGGTTAGTGAAAGGGTTAGGATTATTATTAGGGGGTTAGGTTTAAGTTTAGGATTAGTGTTAGGGTTAGAATTAGAAATAGGGTTAGTGTTAGCATTAGGGTCAGGGTTAGGTTTAGGGTTAGGGTTAGGGTTAGGGTCAGGGAGGGTTTAGGGTTAGGGTTAGGGTTAGGGTTAGATTTAGGTTAGGTTTAGGTTTATTGTTAGATTTAGGATTTAGGGTCTAAGGTTTATGGTTTAGGATTGTTTAAGGTTTAGGGTGGATTAGGTTTATAGTTTAGAGTTTAGTGTTATGGTTACGGTTAGGGTTAGGGTTTGGGTTAGGATTAGGGTTAAGTTTAGGGTTAGGATTAGGTTTAGGGTTAGGTTTAGGGTTAGGGTTAGGGTTAGGGTTAGGGTTAGGGTTAGGATTAGTTTTAGGGTTAGGGTTACGGTTAGGGTTAGGGTTAGGGTTAGGATTAGGGTTAAGATTAGGGTTAGGTTTAGGGTTAGGGTTAGGGTTAGGGTTTGGGTTAGGGTTAGGGTTAGGGTTACGATTAGGGTTAGGGTAAGGGTTAGGGTAAGGGTTAGGGGTTAGGGTTAGGGTTATGGTTATTGTTAGGTTTAGGGTTTAGGGTTTAGTGTTTAGGGTTTAAGGTTTAGGGTTTTGGATTGTTTAAGATTTAGGGTGGTTTAGGTTAAGGGTTTAGGGTTTAGAGTTTAGGATTGTTTAAGGTTTAGGGTTGTTTAGGGTATAGTGTTTAGGGTGAAAAGTTTAGGGTTGTTTAGGGTTTAGTGTTTAGGGTTTAGGGTTGTTTAAGGTTTAGTGTTTAAGGTTTAGGTTTTAGGGTTGTTTTGGGTTTAGTGTTTAGTGTTGTTTAGGGTATAGTGTTAATGGTTTAGGGTTTAGGGTTATTTAGGGTTTAGTGTTTAAGGTTTAAGGTATAGGGTTGTTTAGGGTTTAGTGTTTAGGGTTGTTTATGGTTTAGTGATTAGGGTTGTTTAGGGTTGTTTCGAGGTTAGTGTTTAGGGTTATTCAGGGTTTATGATTTAGGGTTGTTCAGGGTTTAGGATTTATGGTTGTTTAGGGTTTAGGATTAAGGGATTAAGGTTAAGGGGTTAGGGTTAGTGTTAGAGTTAGGGTTAGCATTAGGGTTAGAGTTAGGGTTAGAGTTAGGGTTATGGGGTTATGTTAGGCTTAAGGTTAGGGTTAGGGTTATGGGGTTAAGGTTAGGGTTGGGGTTAGGGTTAGGGTTATGGTTATTCTTAGATTTATGGTTTAAAATTTAGGGTTTATGGTTTAAGGTTTAGAGTTTAGGATTGTTTAAGTTTTAGGGTGGTTTAGGTTTAGGGTATAGAATTTAGCGTTTAAGATTGTTTAATGGTTAGGGTTGTTTAGGTTTTAGCTTTTAGAGTTGTTTAGAGTTTTTTAGTGTTGTTTATAATTTAGTGTTTAGGGTTGTTCGGGATTTATGATTTAGGATATTTTAAGGTTTAGGGTTTAAGGTTGTATAGTGTTTTAGGGTTTAGGGTATAATGTTTAGGGTTAAGGGTTTAGGGTTGTTTAGGGTATAGTGTTAATGGTTTTAGGGTTTAGGCTTGTTTAGGGTTTAGTGTTTAGCGTTTAGGGTTTAGGGTTTTTTAGCGTTTAGTGTTTATAGTTTAGGGTTTAGGGTGCTTTTGGAATTAGTGTTTAGGGTTTTTCGGGGTTTAGGGTTTAGGATTTAGGGTGTTAGGGTTAGGGTTAGGGTTAGGTTTAAGGTTAAGGTGAGTGTTAGTGTGAGGGTTAAGGTTAGGGTTAGGGTTAAGGTTAGTGTTAGTGTTAGAATAAGGGTTAGGGTTAGGGATAGGGTTAGGGTTAGGGTTAGGGTTAGGGTTAAGGTTAGGGTTAGGGTTAGGGTTAGGGTTAGGTGTTTGGGTTAGGGTTAGTGTTAGGGGTTAGTGGTTAGTGTTAGGATTAGGGTTAGGGTTAGGGTTAGGGTTAGGGTTAGGTTTAGTGTTAGGGTTATTATTAGGGGTTTAGGTTTTAGTTTAGGATTAGTGTTAGGGTTAGAATTAGAAATAGGGTTAGTGTTAGGATTAGGGTCAGTGTTAGGTTTAGAAATATGGTTAGGGTTAGGGTTAAGGGTAGGGTTAGGGTTAGGGTTAGAATTAAAGTTTAGGGTTTAGTGTTAGGATTAGGGATAGTGTGAGGTTTAGGGTTAGGTTTAGGGTTAGGGTTAGGGTTAGTGTTTGGGTTATGATTAGTGTTAGGATTAGGATTAGGGTTAGGGTCAGGTTTATGTTTAGTTTTAGGGTTAGGGTTAGGGTTAGATTTAGGGTTAGGTTTAGGTTTATTGTTAGATTTAGGGTTTAGGGTTTAAGGTTTATGGTTTAGGATTGTTTAAGTTTAAGGATGGATTAGGTTTAGGGCTTAGAGTTTAGTATTATGGTTACGGTTAGGGTTAGGTTAGAGTTAGGGTTAGGGTTAGGGTTAGGGTTAGGGTTAAGGTTAGGGTTAGTGATAGGGTTATGGTTATGGTTAGTGTTAGGATTAGGGTTAGGGTTAGGGTCAGGGTTAGTTTTAGGGTTAGGGATAAGGTTAGGGTTAGATTTAGGGTTAGGTTTAGGTTTATTGTTAGATTTAGGGTTTAGGGTTTAAGGTTTATGGTTTAGGATTGTTTAAGGTTTAGGGTGGATTAGGTTAAGGGTTTAGAGTTTAGTGTTATGGTTACGGTTAGGGTTAGGGTTAGGGATGGGTTTAGATATAGGGTTAGGGTTATAGTAAGGGTTAGGTTTAGGGTTAGGGTTAGGGTTAGGGTAAAAGTTAGGGGGTTAGTGTTAGGGTTTGTGTTAGGGTTAGGGTTAGGGTTAGGTTAGGGTTAGGGTTAGGGTAAGGGTTAGGGTTAGGGTTAGGATTAGGGTTAAGGTAAGGGTTAGGATTAGGTTTAGGGTTAGGGTTAGGGTTAGGGCTAGGGTTAGGATTAGGGTTAGGGTTAGGGTTAGGGTAAGGGTTAGGGGTTAGAGTTAGGGTTATGGTTATTGTTATGTTTAGGGTTTAGGGTTTTGTGTTCAGGGTTTAAGGTTTAGGGTTTAGGATTGTTTAAGTTTTAGGGTGGTTTAGGTTAAGGGTTTAGGGTTTAGAGTTTAGGATTGTTTAAGGTTTACGGTTGTTTAGGGTATAGTGTTTAGAGTTAAAAGTTTAGGGTTGTTTAGGGTTTAGTGTTTAGGGTTTAGGGTTGTTTAAGGTTTAGTGTTTAAGGTTTAGGTTTTATGGTGGTTTTGGGTTTAGTGTTTAGTGTTCTTTAGGGTATAGTGTTAACTGTTTAGGGTTTAGGGTTATTTAGGGTTTAGTGTTTAAGGTTTAGGGTATAGGGTTGTTTAGGATTTAGTGTTTAGGGTTGTTTATGGTTTAGTGATTAGGGTTGTTTAGGGTTGTTTAGAGGTTAGTGATTAGGGTTATTCAGGGTTTATGATTTAGGGTTGTTCAGGGTTTAGGATTTATTGTTGTTCAGGGTTTAGGATTTAGGGATTAAGGTTAAGGGGTTAGGGTTAGGGTTAGGGTTAGGGTTAGGGTTAGCATTAGGGTTAGAATTAGGGTTAGAGTTAGGGTTATGGGGTTATGTTAGGCTTAAGGTTAGGGTTAGGGTTATGGGGTTAAGGTTAGGGTTTGGGTTAGGGTTAGATTTAGGTTTAGGGTTAGGGTTAGGGTTATGGTTATTCTTAGATTTAATGTTTAAATTTTAGGGTTTATGGTTTAAGGTTTAGGGTTTAGGATTGTTTAAGTTTTAGGGTGGTTTAGGTTTAGGGTATAGGGTTTAGCGTTTAAGATTGTTTAATGGTTAGGGTTGTTTAGGTTTTAGCGTTTAGAGTTGTTTAGGGTTTTTTAGGGTTGTTTATGATTTAGTGTTTAGGGTGGTTCAGGATTTATGATTTAGGATATTTTAAGGTTTAGGGTTTAAGGTTGTATAGTGTTTTAGGGTTTAGGGTATAATGTTTAGGGTTAAGGGTTTATGGTTGTTTAGGGTATAGTGTTAATGGTTTTAGGGTTTAGGCTTGTTTAGTGTTTAGTGTTTAGGGTTTAGGGTTTAGGGTTTTTAGCGTTCAGTGTTTATAGTTTAGGGTTTAGGGTGCTTTTGGAATTAGTGTTTAGGGTTTTTTGGGATTTAGGGTTTAGGATTTAGGGTGTTAGGGTTAGTGTTAGGGTTAGGTTTAGGGTTAAGGTGAGGGTTAGGGTGAGGGTTAAGGTTAGGGTTAGGGTTAAGGTTAGTGTTAGTGTTAGGGTAAGGGTTAGGGTTAGGGTTAGGGTTAGGGGTTAGGGTTAGGGTTAGTGTTAGGGGTTAGGGGTTAGTGTTAGGGTTAGGGTTAGGGTTAGGGTTAGGGTTAGGTTTAGTGTTAGGGTTATTATTAGGGGGTTAGGTTTTAGTTTAGGATTAGTGTTAGAGTTAGAATTAGAAATAAGGTTAGTGTTAGGATTAGGGTCAGGGTTAGGTTTAGGGATATGGTTAGGGTTAGGGTTAAGGGTAGGGTTAGGGTTAGGGTTATATTTAAAGTTTAGGATTTAGTGTTTGGATTAGGGATAATGTGAGGTTTAGGGTTAGGTTTAGGGTTAGGGTTAGGGTTAGGGTTAGGGTTAGATTTAGGGTTAGGTTTAGGTTTATTGTTAGATTTAGGGTTTAGGGTTTAAGGTTTAAGGTTTAGGATTGTTTAAGGTTTAGGGTAGATTAGGTTTAGGGTTTAGAGTTTAGTATTATGGTTACGGTTAGTGTTAGGGTTAGGGTTAGAGTTAGGGTTAGAGTTAGGGTTAGGGTTAGGGTTACGGTTAAGGTTAGGGTTAATGTTAGGGTTAGGGTTATGGTTAGTGTTAGGATTAGGGTTAGGTTTAGGGTCAGGGTTAGGTTTAGGGTTAGGGATAGGGTTAGGGTTAGATTTAAGGTTAGGTTTAGGTTTATTGTTACATTTAGGGTTTAGGGTTTAAGGTTTATGGTTTAGGATTGTTTAAGGTTTAGGGTGGACTAGGTTTAGGGTTTAGAGTTTAGTGTTATGGTTACGGTTAGGGTTGGGTTAGGGATGGGGTTAGGGTTAGGGTTAGGGTTATGGTAAGGGTTAGGGTTAGGGTTAGGGTTAGGGTTATGGTAAAAGTTAGGGGGTTAGTGTTAGGGTTTGGGTTAGGGTTGGGGTTAGGGTTAGGGTTAGGTTAGGGTTAGGGTAGGGGTTAGGGTTAGGGGTTAGGGTTAGTGTTAGGGTTAGGGTTATTATTAGGGGGTTAGGTTTAATTTTAGGATTAGTGTTAGGGTTAGAATTAGAAATAGGGTTAGTGTTAGGATTAGGGTCAGGGTTAGGTTTAGGGTTAGGGTTAGGGTTAGGGTTAGGGTTAAAGTCAGGGAGGGTTTAGGGTTAGGGTTAAGGTTATGGTTAGATTTAGGGTTAGGTTTAGGTTTATTGTTAGATTTAGGATTTAGGGTCTAAGGTTTATGGTTTAGGATTGTTTAAGGTTTAGGGTGGATTAGGTTTACGGTTTAGAGTTTAGTGTTATGGTTACGGTTAGGGTTAGGGTTAGGGTTAGGGTTAGGATTAGGGTTAAGGTTAGGGTTAGGATTAGGGTTAGGGTTAGGGTTAGGGTTAGGGTTAAGGTTAGGGTTAGGGTTAGGGTTAGGGTTAGGATTAGGGTTAGGGTTAGGGTTAGGGTAAGGGTTAGGGGTTAGGGTTAGGGTTATGGTTATTGTTAGGTTTAGGGTTTAGTGTTTAGGGTTTAAGGTTTAGGGTTTAGGATTGTTTAAGATTTAGGGTGGTTTAGGTTAAGGGTTTAGGGTTTAGAGTTTAGGATTGTTTAAGGTTTAGGGTTGTTTAGGGTATAGTGTTTAGGGTTAAAGTTTAGGGTTGTTTAGGGTTTAGTGTTTAGGGTTTAGGGTTGTTTAAGGTTTAGTGTTTAAGGTTTAGGTTTTAGAGTTGTTTTGGGTTTAGTGTTTAGTGTTGTTTAGGGTATAGTGTTAATAGTTTAGGGTTTAGGGTTATTTAGGGTTTAGTGTTTAAGGTTAAGGTATAGGGTTGTTTAGGGTTTAGTGTTTAGGGTTGTTTATGGTTTAGTGATTAGGGTTGTTTAGGGTTGTTTAGAGGTTAGTGTTTAGGGTTATTCAGGGTTTATGATTTAGGGTTGTTCAGGGTTTAGGATTTATGGTTGTTCAGGGTTTAGGATTTAGGGATTAAGGTTAAGGGGTTAAGGTTAGCATTAGGGTTAGGGTTAGGGTTAGCATTAGGGTTAGAGTTAGGGTTAGAGTTAAGGTTATGGGGTTATGTTAGGCTTAAGGTTAGGGTTAGGGTTATGGGGTTAAGGTTAGGTTGGGGTTAGGGTTAGGTTTAGGTTTAGGGTTAGGGTTAGGGTTATGGTTATTCTTAGATTTATGGTTTAAAATTTAGGGTTTATGGTTTAAGGTTTAGGGTTTAGGATTGTTTAAGTTTTAGGGTGGTTTAGGTTTAGGGTATAGGGTTTAGCGTTTAAGATTGTTTAATGTTTAGGGTTGTTTAGATTTTAGCGTTTAGAGTTGTTTAGGGTTTTTTAGGGTTGTTTATGATTTAGTGTTTAGGGTTGTTCAGGATTTATGATTTAGGAATTTTAAGGTTTAGGGTTTAAGGTTGTATAGTGTTTTAGGGTTTAGGGTATAATGTTTAGTGTTAAGGGTTTAGGGTTGTTTAGGGTATAGTGTTAATGGTTTTAGGGTTTAAGCTTGTTTAGGGTTTAGTGTTTAGGGTTTAGGGTTTAGGGTTTTTTAGAGTTTAGTGTTTATAGTTTAGGGTTTTGGGTGCTTTTGGAATTAGTGTTTAGGGTTTTTCGGGGTTTAGGGTTTAGGATTTAGGGTGTTAGGGTTAGTGTTAGGGTTAGGTTTAGGGTTAAGGTGAGGGTTAGGGTGAGGGTTAAGGTTAGGGTTAGGGTTAAGGTTAGTGTTAGTGTTAGAATAATGGTTAGGGTTAGGGATAGGGTTAGGGTTAGGGTTAGGGTTAGGGTTGAGGTTAGAATTAGTGTTAGGGTTAGGGTTAGGGGTTTGAGTTTGGGTTAGTGTTAGGGGTTAGGGGTTAGTGTTAGGGTTAGGGTTAGGGTTAGGGTTAGGGTTAGGTTTAGTGTTAGGGTTATTATTAGGGGGTTAGGTTTTAGTTTAGGATTAGTGTTAGGGTTAGAATTAGAAATAGGGTTAGTGTTAGGATTAGGGTCAGGGTTAGGTTTAGAAATATGGTTAGGGTTAGGGTTAAGGGTAGGGTTAGGGTTAGGGTTAGAATTAAAATTTAGGGTTTAGTGTTAGGATTAGGGATAGTGTGAGGTTTAGGGTTAGGTTTAGGGTTAGGGTTAGGGTTAGTGTTTGGGTTATGATTAGTGTTAGGATTAGGATTAGGGTTAGGGTCAGGTTTATGTTTAGGGTTAGGGTTAGGGTTAGGGTTAGATTTAGGGTTAGGTTTAGGTTTATTGTTAGATTTAGGGTTTAGGGTTTAAGGTTTATGGTTTAGGATTGTTTAAGTTTAAGGGTGGATTAGGTTAAGGGTTTAGAGTTTAGTATTATGGTTACGGTTAGGGTTAGGGTTAGGGTTAGAGTTAGGGTTAGGATTAGGGTTAGGGTTTGGGTTAAGGTTAGGGTTAGTGTTAGGGTTAGGGTTATGGTTAGTGTTAGGATTAGGGTTAGGGTTAGGTCAGGGTTAGGTTTAGGGTTAGGGATAGGGTTAGGGTTAGATTTAGGGTTAGGTTTAGGTTTATTGTTAGATTTAGGGTTTGGGGTTTAAGGTTTATTGTTTAGGATTGTTTAAGGTTTAGGGTGGATTAGGTTTAGGGTTTAGAGTTTATTGTTATGGTTACGGTTAGGGTTAGGGTTAGGGATGGGGTTAGGGTTAGGGTTAGGGTTATGGTAAGTGTTAGGTTTAGGGTTAGGGTTAGGGTTAGGGTAAAAGTTAGGGGGTTAGTGTTACGGTTTGTGTTAGGGTTAGGGTTAGGTTTAGGTTAGGGTAAGGGTTAGGGTTAGGGTTAGGGTTAGGTTAGGGTTAGGGTTAGGGTTAGGGTTAGGGTTAGGGGTTAGGGTTAGTGAAAGGGTTAGGATTATTATTAGGGGGTTAGGTTTAAGTTTAGGATTAGTGTTAGGGTTAGAATTAGAAATAGGTTTAGTGTTAGCATTAGGGTCAGGGTTAGGTTTAGGGTTAGGGTTAGGGTTAGGGTCAGGGAGGGTTTAGGGTTAGGGTTAGGGTTAGGGTTAGATTTAGGTTAGGTTTAGGTTTATTGTTAGATTTAGGATTTAGGGTCTAAGGTTTATGGTTTAGGATTGTTTAAGGTTTAGGGTGGATTAGGTTTATGGTTTAGAGTTTAGTGTTATGGTTACGGTTAGGGTTAGGGTTAGGGTTAGGATTAGGGTTAAGTTTAGGGTTAGGATTAGGTTTAGGGTTAGGTTTAGGGTTAGGGTTAGGGTTAGGGTTAGGGTTAGGGTTAGGATTAGTTTTAGGGTTAGGGTTACGGTTAGGTTTAGGGTTAGGTTTAGGATTAGGGTTAAGATTAGGGTTAGGTTTAGGGTTAGGGTTAGGGTTAGGGTTTGGGTTAGGGTTAAGGTTAGAGTTACGATTAGGGTTAGGGTAAGGGTTAGGGTAAGGTTTAGGGGTTAGGGTTAGGGTTATGGTTATTGTTAGGTTTAGGGTTTAGGGTTTAGTGTTTAGGGTTTAAGGTTTAGGGTTTTGGATTGTTTAAGATTTAGGGTGGTTTAGGTTAAGGGTTTAAGGTTTAGAGTTTAGGATTGTTTAAGGTTTAGGGTTGTTTAGGGTATAGTGTTTAGGGTGAAAAGTTTAGGGTTGTTTAGGGTTTAGTGTTTAGGGTTTAGGGTTGTTTAAGGTTTAGTGTTTAAGGTTTAGGTTTTAGGGTTGTTTTGGGTTTAGTGTTTAGTGTTGTTTAGGGTATAGTGTTAATGGTTTAGGGTTTAGGGTTATTTAGGGTTTAGTGTTTAAGGTTTAAGGTATAGGGTTGTTTAGGGTTTAGTGTTTAGGGTTGTTTATGGTTTAGTGATTAGGGTTGTTTAGGGTTGTTTCGAGGTTAGTGTTTAGGGTTATTCTGGGTTTATGATTTAGGGTTGTTCAGGGTTTAGGATTTATGGTTGTTCAGGGTTTTGGATTTAGGGATTAAGGTTAAGGGGTTAGGGTTAGGGTTAGGGTTAGGGTTAGCATTAGGGTTAGAGTTAGGGTTAAAGTTAGGTTTATGGGGTTATGTTAGGCTTAAGGTTAGGGTTAGGGTTATGGGGTTAAGGTTAGGGTTGGGGTTAGGGTTAGGGTTATGGTTATTCTTAGATTTATGGTTTAAAATTTAGGGTTTATGGTTTAAGGTTTAGAGTTTAGGATTGTTTGAGTTTTAGGGTGGTTTAGGTTTAGGGTATAGAATTTAGCGTTTAAGATTGTTTAATGGTTAGGGTTGTTTAGGTTTTAGCGTTTAGAGTTGTTTAGAGTTTTTTAGGGTTGTTTATAATTTAGTGTTTAGGGTTGTTCAGGATTTATGATTTAGGATATTTTAAGGTTTAGGGTTTAAGGTTGTATAGTGTTTTAGGGTTTAGAGTATAATGTTTAGGGTTAAGGGTTTAGGGTTGTTTAGGGTATAGTGTTAATGGTTTTAGGGTTTAGGCTTGTTTAGGGTTTAGTGTTTAGCGTTTAGGGTTTAGGGTTTTTTAGCGTTTAGTTTTTATAGTTTAGGGTTTAGGGTGCTTTTGGAATTAGTGTTTAGGGTTTTTCGGGGTTTAGGGTTTAGGATTTAGGGTGTTAGGGTTAGGGTTAGGGTTAGGTTTAAGGTTAAGGTGAGGGTTATTGTGAGGGTTAAGGTTAGGGTTAGGGTTAATGTTAGTGTTAGTGTTAGAATAAGGGTTAGGGTTAGGGATAGGGTTAGGGTTAGGGTTAGGGTTAGGGTTAAGGTTAGGGTTAGGGTTAGGGTTAGGGTTAGGTGTTTGGGTTAGGGTTAGTGTTAGGGGTTAGGGGTTAGTGTTAGGGTTAGGGTTAGGGTTAGGGTTAGGGTTAGGGTTAGGTTTAGTGTTAGGGTTATTATTAGGGGTTTAGGTTTTAGTTTAAGATTAGTGTTAGGGTTAGAATTAGAAATAGGGTTAGTGTTAGGATTAGGGTCAGTGTTAGGTTTAGAAATATGGTTAGGGTTAGGGTTAAGGGTAGGGTTAGGGTTAGGGTTAGAATTAAAGTTTAGGGTTTAGTGTTAGGATTAGGGATAGTGTGAGGTTTAGGGTTAGGTTTAGGGTTAGGGTTAGGGTTAGTGTTTGGGTTATGATTAGTGTTAGGATTAGGATTAGGGTTAGTGTCAGGTTTATGTTTAGTGTTAGGGTTAGGGTTAGGGTTAGATTTAGGGTTAGGTTTAGGTTTATTGTTAGATTTAGGGTTTAGGGTTTAAGGTTTATGGTTTAGGATTGTTTAAGTTTAAGGGTGGATTAGGTTTAGGGTTTAGAGTTTAGTATTATGGTTACGGTTAGGGTTAGGGTTAGAGTTAGGGTTAGGGTTAGGGTTAGGGTTAGGGTTAAGGTTAGGGTTAGTGATAGGGTTATGGTTATGGTTAGTGTTAGGATTAGGGTTAGGGTTAGGGTCAGGATTAGGTTTAGGGTTAGGGATAAGGTTAGGGTTAGATTTAGGGTTAGGTTTAGGTTTATTGTTAGATTTAGGGTTTAGGGTTTAAGGTTTATGGTTTAGGATTGTTTAAGGTTTAGGGTGGATTAGGTTAAGGGTTTAGAGTTTAGTGTTATGGTTACGGTTAGGGTTAGGGTTAGGGATGGGTTTAGAGATAGGGTTAGGGTTATAGTAAGGGTTAGGTTTAGGGTTAGGGTTAGGGTTAGGGTAAAAGTTAGGGGGTTAGTGTTAGGGTTTGTGTTAGGGTTAGGGTTAGGGTTAGGGTTAGGTTAGGGTTTGGGTTAGGGGTTAGGGTTAGTGAAAGGGTTAGGCTTATTATTAGGGGGTTAGGTTTAAGTTTAGGATTAGTGTTAGGGTTAGAATTAGAAATAGGGTTAGTGTTAGGATTAGGGTCAGGGTTTGGTTTAGGGTTAGGGTTAGGGTTAGGGTTAGGGTCAGGGAGGGTTTAGGGTTAGGGTTAGGGTTAGGGTTAGATTTAGGGTTAGGTTTAGGTTTATTTGTAGATTTAGGATTTGGGGTCTAAGGTTTATGGTTTAGGATTGTTTAAGGTTTAGGGTGGATTAGGTTTAGGGTTTAGAGTTTAGTGTTATGGTTACGGTTAGGGTTAGGGTTAGGGTTAGGATTAGGGTTAAGGTAAGGGTTAGAATTAGGTTTAGGGTTAGGGTTAGGGTTAGGGCTAGGGTTAGGATTAGGGTTAGGGTTAGGGTTAGGGTAAGGGTTAGGGGTTAGAGTTAGGGTTATGGTTATTGTTAGGTTTAGGGTTTAGGGTTTTGTGTTCAGGGTTTAAGGTTTAGGGTTTAGGATTGTTTAAGTTTTAGGGTGGTTTAGGTTAAGGGTTTAGGGTTTAGAGTTTAGGATTGTTTAAGGTTTACGGTTGTTTAGGGTATAGTTTTTAGGGTTAAAAGTTTAGGGTTGTTTAGGGTTTAGTGTTTAGGGTTTAGGGTTGTTTAAGGTTTAGTGTTTAAGGTTTAGGTTTTATGGTGGTTTTGGGTTTAGTGTTTAGTGTTCTTTAGGGTATAGTGTTAATGGTTTAGGGTTTAGGGTTATTTAGGGTTTAGTGTTTAAGGTTTAGGGTATAGGGTTGTTTAGGATTTAGTGTTTAGGGTTGTTTATGGTTTAGTGATTAGGGTTGTTTAGGGTTGTTTAGAGGTTAGTGATTAGGGTTATTCAGGGTTTATGATTTAGGGTTGTTCAGGGTTTAGGATTTATTGTTGTTCAGGGTTTAGGATTTAGTGATTAAGGTTAAGGGGTTAGGGTTAGGGTTAGGGTTAGGGTTAGGGTTAGCATTAGGGTTAGAATTAGGGTTAGAGTTAGGGTTATGGGGTTATGTTAGGCTTAAGGTTAGGGTTAGGGTTATGGGGTTAAGGTTAGGGTTTGGGTTAGGGTTAGGTTTAGGTTTAGGGTTAGGGTTAGGGTTATGGTTATTCTTAGATTTAAGGTTTAAATTTTAGGGTTTATGGTTTAAGGTTTAGGGTTTAGGATTGTTTAAGTTTTAGGGTGGTTTAGGTTTAGGGTATAGGGTTTAGCGTTTAAGATTGTTTAATGGTTAGGGTTGTTTAGGTTTTAGCGTTTAGAGTTGTTTAGGGTTTTTTAGGGTTGTTTATGATTTAGTGTTTAGGGTGGTTCAGGATTTATGATTTAGGATATTTTAAGGTTTAGGGTTTAAGGTTGTATAGTGTTTTAGGGTTTAGGGTATAATGTTTAGGGTTAAGGGTTTATGGTTGTTTAGGGTATAGTGTTAATGGTTTTAGGGTTTAGGCTTGTTTAGTGTTTAGTGTTTAGGGTTTAGGGTTTAGGGTTTTTAGCGTTCAGTGTTTATAGTTTAGGGTTTAGGGTGCTTTTGGAATTAGTGTTTAGGGTTTTTTGGGGTTTAGGGTTTAGGATTTAGGGTGTTAGGGTTAGTGTTAGGGTTAGGTTTAGGGTTAAGGTGAGGGTTAGGGTGAGGGTTAAGGTTAGGGTTAGGGTTAAGGTTAGTGTTCGTGTTAGGGTTAGGGTTAGGGTTAGGGGTTAGGGTTAGGGTTAGTGTTAGGGGTTAGGGGTTAGTGTTAGGGTTAGGGTTAGGGTTAGGGTTAGGGTTAGGTTTAGTGTTAGGGTTATTATTAGGGGGTTAGGTTTTAGTTTAGGATTAGTGTTAGAGTTAGAATTAGAAATAGGGTTAGTGTTAGGATTAGGGTCAGGGTTAGGTTTAGGGATATGGTTAGGGTTAGGGTTAAGGGTAGGGTTAGGGTTAGGGTTAGATTTAAAGTTTAGGGTTTAGTGTTAGGATTAGGGATAATGTGAGGTTTAGGGTTAGGTTTAGGGTTAGGGTTAGGGTTAGGGTTAGGGTTAGAATTAGGGTTAGGTTTAGGTTTATTGTTAGATTAAGGGTTTAGGGTTTAAGGTTTAAGGTTTAGGATTGTTTAAGGTTTAGGGTAGATTAGGTTTAGGGTTTAGAGTTTAGTATTAGGGTTACGGTTAGGGTTAGGGTTAGGGTTAGAGTTAGGGTTAGAGTTAGGGTTAGGGTTAGGGTTAGGGTTAAGGTTAGGGTTAATGTTAGGGTTAGGGTTATGGTTAGTGTTAGGATTAGGGTTAGGTTTAGGGTCAGGGTTAGGTTTAGGGTTAGGGATAGGGTTAGGGTTAGATTTAAGGTTAGGTTTAGGTTTATTGTTACATTTAGGGTTTAGGGTTTAAGGTTTATGGTTTAGGATTGTTTAAGGTTTAGGGTGGACTAGGTTTAGGGTTTAGAGTTTAGTGTTATGGTTACGGTTAGGGTTAGGGTTAGGGATGGGGTTAGGGTTAGGGTTAGGGTTATGGTAAGGGTTAGGGTTAGGGTTAGGGTTAGGGTTATGGTAAAATTTAGGGGGTTAGTGTTAGGGTTTGGGTTAGGGTTGGGGTTAGGGTTAGGGTTAGGTTAGGGTTAGGGTAGGGGTTAGGGTTAGGGGTTAGGGTTAGTGTTAGGGTTAGGGTTATTATTAGGGGGTTAGGTTTAATTTTAGGATTAGTGTTAGGGTTAGAATTAGAAATAGGGTTAGTGTTAGGATTAGGGTCAGGGTTAGGTTTAGGGTTAGGGTTAGGGTTAGGGTTAGGGTTAAAGTCAGGGAGGTTTTAGGGTTAGGGTTAGGGTTATGGTTAGATTTAGGGTTAGGTTTAGGTTTATTGTTAGATTTAGGATTTAGGGTCTAAGGTTTATGGTTTAGGATTGTTTAAGGTTTAGGGTGGATTAGGTTTAGGGTTTAGAGTTTAGTGTTATGGTTACGGTTAGGGTTAGGGTTAGGGTTAGGGTTAGGATTAGGGTTAAGGTTAGGGTTAGGATTAGGGTTAGGGTTAGGGTTAGGGTTAGGGTTAAGGTTAGGGTTAGGGTTAGGGTTAGGGTTAGGATTAGGGTTAGGGTTAGGGTTAGGGTAAGGGTTAGGGGTTAGGGTTAGGGTTATGGTTATTGTTAGGTTTAGGGTTTAGGGTTTAGGGTTTAGGGTTGTTTAAGGTTTAGTGTTTAAGGTTTAGGTTTTAGAGTTGTTTTGGGTTTAGTGTTTAGTGTTGTTTAGGGTATAATGTTAATGGTTTAGGGTTTAGGGTTATTTAGGGTTTAGTGTTTAAGGTTTAGGGTATAGGGTTGTTTAGGTTTTAGTGTTTAGGGTTGTTTATGGTTTAGTGATTAGGGTTGTTTAGGGTTGTGTAGAGGTTAGTGTTTAGGGTTATTCAGGTTTAATGATTTAGGGTTGTTCAGGGTTTAGGATTTATGGTTGTTCAGGGTTTAGGATTTAAAGATTAAGGTTAAGGGGTTAGGGTTAGGGTTAGGGTTAGGGTTACGGTTAGCATTAGGGTTAGAGTTAGGGTTAGAGTTAGGGTTAGAGTTAGGGTTATGGGGTTATGTTAGGCTTAAGGTTAGGGTTAGGGTTATGGGGTTAAGGTTAGGGTTGGGGTTAGGGTTAGAATTAGGTTTAGGGTTAGGGTTAGGGTTATGGTTATTCTTAGATTTATGGTTTAAAATTTAGGGTTTATGGGTTAAGGTTTAGGGTTTAGGATTGTTTAAGTTTTAGGGTGGTTTAGGTTTAGGGTATAGAATTTAGCGTTTAAGATTGTTTAATGGTTAGGGTTGTTTAGGTTTTAGCATTTAGAGTTGTTTATGGTTTTTTAGGGTTGTTTACAATTTAGTGTTTAGGGTTGTTCAGGATTTATGATTTAGGATTTTTTAAGGTTTAGGGTTTAAGGTTGTATAGTGTTTTAGGTTTTAGGGTATAATGATTAGGGTTAAGGGTTTAGGGTTGTTTAGGGTATAGTGTTAATGGTTTTAGGGTTTAGGCTTGTTTAGGGTTTAGTGTTTAGGGTTTAGGGTTTAGGGTTTTTTAGCATTTAGTGTTTATAGTTTAGGGTTTAGGGTGCTTTTGGAATTAGTGTTTAGGGTTTTTCGGGGTTTAAGGTTTAGGATTTAGGGTGTTAGGGTTAGTGTTAGGGTTAGGTTTAGGGTTAAGGTGAGGGTTAGGGTGAGGGTTAAGGTTAGGGTTAGGGTTAAGGTTAGTGTTAGTGTTAGGGTAAGGGTTAGGGTTAGGGATAGGGTCAGGGTTAGGGTTAGGGTTAAGGTTAGGGTTAGGGTTAGGGTTAGGGGTTAGGGTTAGGGTTAGTGTTAGGGGTTAGGGGTTAGTGTTAGGGTTAGGGTTAGGGTTAGGGTTAGGGTTAGGTTTAGTGTTAGGGTTATTATTAGGAGGTTAGGTTTTAGTTAAGGATTAGTGTTAGGGTTAGAATTAGAAATAGGGTTAGTGTTAAGATTAGGGTCAGGGTTAGGTTTAGGGATAGGGTTAGGGTTAGGGTTAAGGGTAGGGTTAGGGTTAGGATTAGATTTAAAGTTTAGGGTTTAGTGTTAGGATTAGGGATAGTGTGAGGTTTAGGGTTAGGGTTAGGTTTAGGGTTAGGGTTTGGGTTAGTGTTTGGGTTATGGTTAGTGTTAGGATTAGGTTTAGGGTTAGGGTCAGGGTTAGGTTTAGGGTTAGGGTTAGGGTTAGGTTAGATTTAGGGTCAGGTTTAGGTTTATTGTTAGATTTAGGGATTAGGTTTTAAGGTTTATGGTTTAGGATTGTTTAAGGTTTAGGGTGGATTAGGTTTAGGGTTTAGAGTTTAGTGTTATGGTTACGGTTAGTGTTAGGGTTAGGGTTAGGGTTAGGGTTAGGGTTAGGGTAATGGATAGGGTTAGAGTTAGGGTTAGGGTTAGGGTAAGGGTTAGGGGTTAGTGTTAGGGTTAGGGTTAGGGTTAGGATTAGGTTTAGGGTTAGAGGTTAGCGTTAGTGTTAGGGTTAGGTTTATTATTAGGGGGTTAGGTTTAAGTTTAGGATTAGTGTTAGGGTTAGAATTAGAAATAGGGTTAGTGTTAGGATTAGGGTCAGGGTTAGGTTTAGGGATAGGGTTAGGGTTAGGGTTAGGGGTAGGGTTAGGGTTAGGGTTAGGGTTAGGGTTAGGGTTAGGGTCAGGGAGTGTTGAGGGTTAGGGTTAGGGTTAGGGTTAGATTTAGGGTTAGGTTTAGGTTTATTGTTAGATTTAGGATTTAGGGTCTAAGGTTTATGGTTTAGGATTTTTTAAGGTTTAGGGTGGATTAGGTTTAGGGTTTAGAGTTTAGTGTTATGGTTGCGGTTAGGGTTAGGGTTAGGGTTAGGGTTAGGATTACGGTTAAGGTTAGGGTTAGGATTAGGTTTAGGGTTAAGGTTAGGGTTAGGGTTAGGGTTAGGGTTAGGGTTAGGGTTAGGATTAGGGTTAGGGTTAGGGTTAGGGTAAGGGTTAGGGGTTAGGGTTAGGGTTATGGTTATTGTTAGGTTTAGGGTTTAGTGTTTAGTGTTTAGGGTTTAAGGTTTAGGATTTAGGATTGTTTAAGATTTAGGGTGGTTTAGGTTAAGGGTTTAGGGTTTAGACTTTAGGATTGTTTAAGGTTTAGGGTTGTTTAGGGTATAGTGTTTAGGGTTAAAAGTTTAGGGTTGTTTAGGCTTAAGTGTTTAGGGTTTAGGGTTGTTTAAGTTTTAGTGTTTAAGGTTTAGGTTTTAGGGTTGTTTTGGGTTTAGTGTTTAGTGTTGTTTAGGGTATAGTGTTAATGGTTTAGGGTTTAGGGTTATTTAGTGTTTAATGTTTAAGGTTTAGGGTATAGGGTTGTTTAGGGTTCAGTGTTTAGGGTTGTTTATGGTTTAGTGATTAGGGTTGTTTAGGGTTGTTTAGAGGCTAGTGTTTAGGGTTATTCAGGGTTTATGATTTAGGGTTGTTCAGGGTTTAGGATTTATGGTTGTTCAGGGTTTAGGATTTAGGGATTAAGGATAAGGGGTTAGGGTTAGGGTTAGGGTTACGGTTAGGGTCAGGGTTAGGTTTAGGGTTAGGGTTAGGGTTAGGTTTAGATTTAGGGTCAGGTTTAGGTTTATTGTTAGATTTAGGGTTTAGAGTTTAAGGTTTATGGTTTAGGATTGTTTAAAGTTTAGGGTGGATTAGGTTTAGGGTTTTGAGTTTAGTGTTAAGGTTACGGTTATTGTTAGGGTTAGGGTTAGGGTTAGGGTTAGGGTTAGGTTACGGTTAGGGTTAGGGTTAGGGTTAGGTTAGGGTTAGGGTTAGGGTTAGGGTTAGGGTTTAGGGTTTAGTGTTTAGGGTTTAAGGTTTAGGGTTTAGGATTGTTTAAGATTTAGGGTGGTTTAGGTTAAGGGTTTAGGGTTTAGAGTTTAGGATTGTTTAAGGTTTAGGGTTGTTTAGGGTATAGTGTTTAGGGTTAAAAGTTTAGGGTTGTTTAGGGTTTAGTGTTTAGGGTTTATGGTTGTTTAAGGTTTAGTGTTTAAGGTTTAGGTTTTAGGGTTGTTTTGGTTTTAGTGTTTAGTGTTGTTTAGGGTATAGTGTTAATGGTTTAGGGTTTAGGGTTATTTAGGGTTTAGTGTTTAAGGTTTAGGGTATAGTGTTGTTTAGGGTTTAGTGTTTAGGGTTGTTTATGGTTTAGTGATTAGGGTTGTTTAGGGTTGTTTAGAGGTTAGTGTTTAGGGTTATTCAGGGTTTATGATTTAGGGTTTTTCAGGGTTTAGGATTTATGGTTGTTCAGTGTTTAGGATTTAGGGATTAAGGTTAAGTGGTTAGGGTTAGGGTTAGGGTTAGGGTTAGCATTAGGGTTAGAGTTAGGGTTAGAGTTAGGGTTATGGGTTTATGTTAGGCTTAAGTTTAGGGTTAGGGTTATGGGGTTAAGGTTAGGGTTGGGGTTAGGGTTAGGTTTAGGTTTAGGTTTAGGGTTAGGGTTATGGTTATTCTTAGATTTATGGTTTAAAATTTAGGGTTTATGGTTTAAGGTTTAGGGTTTAGGATTGTTTAAGTTTTAGGGTGGTTTAGGTTTAGGGTATAGGGTTTAGCGTTTAAGATTGTTTAATGTTTAGGGTTGTTTAGGTTTTAGCGTTTAGAGTTGTTTAGGGTTTTTTTATGGTTGTTTATAATTTAGTGTTTAGGGTTGTTCAGGATTTATGATTTAGGATATTTTAAGGTATAGGGTTTAAGTTTGTATAGTGTTTTAGGGTTTAGGGTATAATGTTTAGGGTTAAGGGTTTAGGGTTGTTTAGGGTATAGTGTTAATGGTTTTAGGGTTTAGGCTTGTTTAGGGTTTAGTGTTTAGGGTTTAGGGTTTAGGGTTTTTTAGCGTTTAGTGTTTATAATTTAGGGTTTTGGGTGCTTTTAAAATTAGTGTTTAGGGTTTTTCGTGGTTTAGGGTTTAGGATTTAGGGTGTTAGGGTTAGTGTTAGGGTTAGGTTTAGGGTTAAGGTGAGGGTTAGGGTGAGGGTTAAGGTTAGGGTTAGGGTTAAGGTTAGTGTTAGTGTTAGGGTAAGGGTTAGGGTTAGGGATAGGGTTAGGGTTAGGGTTAAGGTTAGGGTTAGGGTTAGGGTTAGGGTTAGGGTTAGGGGTTAGGGTTAGGGTTAGTGTTAGGGGTTAGGGGTTAGTGTTAGGGTTAGGGTTAGGGTTAGGGTTAGGGTTAGGGTTAGGTTTAGTGTTAGGGTTATTATTAGGGGGTTAGGTTTTAGTTAAGGATTAGTGTTAGGGTTAGAATTAGAAATAGGGTTAGTGTTAGGATTAGGGTCAGGGTTAGGTTTAGGTATAGGGTTAGGGTTAGGGTTAAGGGTAGGGTTAGGGTTAGGATTAGATTTAAAATTTAGGGTTTAGTGTTAGGATTAGGGATAGTGTGAGGTTTAGGGTTAGGTTTAGGGTTAGGGTTAGGGTTAGTGTTTGGGTTATGATTAGTGTTAGGATTAGGGTTAGGGTTAGGGTCAGGTTTAGGTTAGTGTTAGGGTTAGGGTTAGGGTTAGATTTAGGGTTAGGTTTAGGTTTATTGTTAGATTTTGGGTTTAGGGTTTAAAGTTTATGGTTTAGGATTGTTTAAGGTTTAGGGTGGATTAGGTTTAGGGTTTAGAGTTTAGTATTATGGTTACGGTTAGGGTTAGGGTTAGGGTTAGAGTTAGGGTTAGGGTTAGGGTTAGGGTTAGAGTAAGGGTTAAGGTTAGGGTTAGTGTTAGGGTTAGGGATATGGTTAGTGTTAGTATTAGGGTTAGGGTTAGGGTCAGTGTTAGGTTTAGGGTTAGGGATAGGGTTAGGGTTAGATTTACGGTTAGGTTTAGGTTTATTGTTAGATTTAGGGTTTAGGGTTTAAGGTTTATGGTTTAGGATTGTTTAAGGTTTAGGGTGGATTAGGTTTAGGGTTTAGAGTTTAGTGTTATGGTTACAGTTAGGGTTAGGGTTAGGGATGGGGTTAGGGTTAGGGTTAGGGTTATGGTAAAGGTTAGGGTTAGGGTTAGGGTTAGGGTAAAAGTTAGGGGGTTAGTGTTACGGTTTGGGTTAGGGTTAGGGTTAGGGTTAGGGTTAGGTTAGGGTTAGGGTTAGGGTTAGGGTTAGGGGTTAGGGTTATGGTTAGGGTTAGGGTTAGGGTTAGGGTTAGGGTCAGGGAGGGTTTAGGGTTAGGGTTAGATTTAGGGTTAGGTTTAGGTTTAATGTTAGATTTAGGGTTTAGGGTCTACGGTTTATGGTTTAGGATTGTTTAAAATTTAGGGTGGATTAGGTTTAGGGTTTAGAGTTTAGTGTTATGGTTACGGTTAGTGTTAGGGTTAGGGTTAGGGTTAGGGTTAGGGTTAGGGTAATGGATAGGGTTAGGGTTAGGGTTAGGATTAGGGTTGAGGTTAGGGTTAGGGTTAGGGTTATGGTTAGGGTTAGGGTTAGGGTTAGGGTTATGGTTAGGATTAGGGTTAGGGTTAGGGTTATGGTTAGGATTAGGGTTAGGGTTAGGGTTAGGGTAAGGGTTAGGGGTTAGGGTTAGGGTTATGGTTATTGTTAGGTTTAGGTTTTAGGGTTTAGTGTTTAGGGTTTAAGGTTTAGGGTTTAGGATTGTTTAAGATTTAGGGTGGATTAGGTTTAGGGTTTAGAGTTTAGTGTTATGGTTACGGTTAGGGTTAGGGTTAGGGATGGGGTTAGGGTTAGGGTTAGGGTTATGGTAAGAGTTAGGGTTAGGGTTAGGTTTAGGGTTAGGGTAAAAGTTAGGGGGTTAGTGTTAGGGTTTGGGTTAGGGTTAGGGTTAGGGTTAGGGTTAGGTTAGGGTTAGGGTTAGGGTTAGGGTTAGGGGTTAGGGTTAGTGTTATGGTTAGGGTTATTATTAGGGGGTTAGGTTTAAGTTTAGGATTAGTGTTAGGGATAGAATTAGAAATAGGATTAGTGTTAGGATTAGGGTCAGGGTTAGGTTTAGGGTTAGGGTTAGGGTTAGGGTTAGGGTTAGGGTTAGGGTCAGGGAGGGTTTAGGGTTAGGGTTAGATTTAGGGTTAGGTTTAGGTTTATTGTTAGATTAAGTTTTAGGGTCTACGGTTTATGGTTTAGGATTTTTTAAGGTTTAGGGTGGATTAGGTTTAGGGTTTAGAGTTTAGTGTTAGGGTTACGGTTAGGATTAGGGTTAGGGTTAGGGTTAGGATTAGGGTTAAGGTTAGGGTTAGGGTTAGGTTTAGGGTTAGGGTTAGGGTTAGGGTTAGAGTTAAGGTTACGGTTAGGGTTAGGGGTAGGGTTAGGTTTAGGGTTAGGGTTAGGGTTAGGGTTAGGGTTAGGGTAATGGTTAGGGGTTAGGGTTAAGGTTAGGGTTAAGGTTAGGTTTAGGTTTAAGGTTAGGTTTAGGGTTAGGGTTAGGGATAGGGTTAAGGTTAGGGTTAGGGTTAGGGTAAATTTAGGGTTAGGGTTAGGGTTAGGGTTAGGGGTTAGGGTTCGGGTTAGTGTTAGGGGTTAGGGGTTAGGGTTAGGGTTCGGGTTAGGGTTAGTGTTAGGTTTAGGGTTAGGGTGAGGGTTAGGGTTAGGGTTATGTGGTTATGTTAGGCTTAAGGTTAGGGTTAGGGTTATGGGGTTAAGGTTAGGGTTGGGGTTAGGGTTAGGTTTAGGTTTAGGGTTAGGGTTATGGTTATGGTTATTCTTAGATTTATGGTTTAAAATTTAGGGTTTATGGTTTAAGGTTTAGGGTTTAGGATTGTTTAAGTTTTAGGGTGGTTTAGGTTTAGGGTATAGGGTTTAGCGTTTAAGATTGTTTAATGTTTAGGGTTGTTTATGTTTTAGCGTTTAGAGTTGTTTAGGTTTTTTTAGGGTTGTTTATGATTTAGTGTTTTGGGTTGTTCAGGATTTATGGTTTAGGATATTTTAAGGTTTAGGGTTTAAGGTTGTATAGTATTTTAGGGTTTGGGCTATAATGTTTAGGGTTAAGAGTTTAGGGTTGTTTAGGATATAGTGTTAATGGTTTTAGGGTTTAGGCTAGTTTAGGGTTTAGTGTTTAGAGTTTAGGGTTTAGGTTTTTCTAGCGTTTAGTGTTTAGGGTTTAGGGTGCTTTTGGAATTAGCGTTTAGGGTTTTTCTGCGTTTAGGGTTTAGGATTTAGGGTTTTACGGTTAGGTTTAGGGTTAGGGTGAGGGTTAGGGTGAGGGTTAAGGTTAGGGTTAGGGTTAAGGTTAGTGTTAGTGTTAGGGTAAGGGTAAGTGTTAGGGATAGTGTTAGGGTTAGGGTTAGGGTTAGTGTTAGGGTTAGGGTTAGGGTTAGGGATAGGGTAGGTGTGAGGTTTAGGGTTAGGGTTAGGTTTAGGGTTAGGGTTAATCTTTGTTTGGGTTATGGTTATTGTTAGGATTAGGCTTTGGATTAGGGTCAGGGGTAGGTTTAGGTTTACGGTTAGGGTTAGTGTTAGATTTAGGGTTAAGTTTAGGTTTATTGTTAGATTTAGGGTTTAGGGTTTAAGGTTTATGGTTTAGGATTGTTTAAGTTTTAGGGTGGATTAGGTTTAGGGTTTAGAGTTTAGTGTTATGGTTATGGTTAGGGTTAGGGTTAGGGTTAGGGTTAGGGTTAGTGTTACGGTTAGGGTTAGGGTTAGTGTTAGGGTTAGGGTTAGAGTTACGGTTAGGGTTAGGGTTAGAGATACGTTTAGGGTTAGGGTTAGGGTTAAGGTTAGGGTTGGGGGGGTTAGGGTTTAGGTTAGGGTCAGGGTTAGGGTTAGGGTTAGGGTTAGGTTTAGGGTTAGGGTTATTATTAGGGAGTTAGGTTTAAATTTAGGATTAGTGTTAGGGTTAGAATTAGAAATAGGGATAGTGTTAGGATTAGGGTCAGGGTTAGGTTTAGGGATAGGGTTAGGGTTAGGGTTAGGGGTAGGGTTAGGGTTAGGGTTAGATTTAAAGTTTAAGGTTTAGTGTTAGGATTAGGGTTAGTGTGAGGTTTAGGGTTAGGGTTAGGTTTAGGGTTAGGGTTAGGGTTAGTGTTTGGTTATGGTTAGTGTTAGGATTAGGTTTAGTGTTAGGGTTAGGGTTAGGGTTAGATTTAGGGTTAGGTTTAGGTTTATTGTTAGATTTAGGGTTTAGGGTTTAAGGTTTGTGGTTTAGGATTGTTTAAGGTTTAGGGTGGATTAGGTTTAGGTTTTAGAGTTTAGTGTTATGGTTACCCTTAGGGTTAGGGTTAGGTTTAGGGTTAAAGTTTGGGTTAGGGTTAGGGTTAGGTTTAGGGTTAGGGTTATGGTTAGGGTTAAGGTTAGGGTTAGGGTTAGGGTTAGGGTTAGGTTTAGGGTTAGAGTTAGTGTTACGGTTAGGGTTAGGGTTAGGGTTACGGTTAGGGTTAGGGTTAGGGTTAGGGTAAGGGTTATGATTATGTTTATTGTTAGGTTTAGGGTTAGGGTTAGGGTTAAGGTTAGGTTTAGGTTTAGGGTTAGGTTTACGGTTAGGCTTAAGGTTAGGGTTAGGTTTAGGGATAGGGTTATGTTTAGGGTTAGGTTTAAGGTTAGGGTTAGGGTTAGGGTTAGGGTTAGGTTTATTGTTAGGTTTAGGGTTTAGTCTTTAGGGTCTAAGGTTTTGGGTTTAGGATTGTTTAAGGTTTAGGGTAGATTAGGTTTAGGGTTTAGAGTTTAGTGTTAAGGTTAGGGTTAGGTTTAGGGTTTAGGGTTTAGTGTTCGGATTAGGGTTAGGGTTAGGGTTAGGTTTAGGGTTACGTTTAGGGTCAGGGATATTGTTAGGTTTAGGGTTTAGGGTTTAGGGTAAAGGTTTAGGTTTTAGGATTGTTTAAGGTTTAGGGTGGATTATTTTTAGGGTTTAGAGTTTTGTGTTTGGGATATTGTTAGGGTTAGGTTTAGGGTTTAGGGATTACTGTTAGGGTTAGCGTTAGGGTTAGGGTTAAGGTTAGTGTTAGGTTTAGGGTTAGGGTTAGGGTTAAGTTTAGGCTTATTGTTAGGATTAGGGTTAGAGTTAGGATTAGGGTTAGGGTTAGGGTTAGGGTTAGGGTCAGGTTTAGGGTTAGGGTTAGGGTTAGGACTACGTTTAGTGTTAGTGTTAGGTTTAGGGTTAGGGTTAGAGTTAGGGTTAGGTTTAGTGTTAGGGTTACGTTTAGGGTTAGGGTTTGGGTTAGGATTAGGGTTAGGGTTATGGTAATTGTTAGGTTTAAGGTTTAAGGTTTAGGGTTTAAGATTGTTTAAGGTTTATCGTAAATTAAATTTAGGGTTTACAATTTAGTGTTAAGGTTATGGTTAGTGTTAGGGTTAGGGTTAGGGTTAGGTTTAGGGTTCAGGGTTTAGGGTTTAGGATTGTTTAAGGTTTAGGGTAGATTAGGTTGAGGATTTAAAGTTTATTTTAGGGTTAGGGTTAGGTTTAGGGTTTAGGGTTTGGTGTTAGGATTAGGGTTAAAGTTAAAGTTAGGGTTAGGGTACGGGTTAGGATTAGGTTTAGGGTTAAGGTTAGGGTTAGGGTTAGGGTTAGGGTTAGGGTTAGGGTTAGGATTAGGGTTAGGGTTAGGGTTAGGGTAAGGGTTAGGGGTTAGGGTTAGGGTTATGGTTATTGTTAGGTTTAGGGTTTAGGGTTTTGTGTTTAGGGTTTAAGGTTTAGGGTTTAGGATTGTTTAAGATTTAGGGTGGTTTAGGTTAAGGGTTTAGGGTTTAGAGTTTAGGATTGTTTAAGGTATAGGGTTGTTTAGGGTATAGTGTTTAGGGTTAAAAGTTTAGGGTTGTTTAGGGTTTACTGTTTAGGGTTTAGGGTTGTTTAAGGTTTAGTGTTTAAGGTTTAGGTTTTAGGGTTGTTTTGGGTTTAGTGTTTAGTGTTGTTTAGGGTATAGTGTTAATGGTTTAGGGTTTAGGGTTATTTAGGGTTTAGTGTTTAAGGTTTAGGGTATAGGGTTGTTTAGGGTTTAGTGTTTAGGGTTGTTTATGGTTTAGTGATTAGGGTTGTTTAGGGTTGTTTAGAGGTTAGTGTTTAGGGTAATTCAGGGTTTATGATTTAGGGTTGTTCAGCGTTTAGGATTTATGGTTGTTCAGGGTTTAGGATTTAGGGATTAAGGTTAAGGGGTTAGGGTTAGGGTTAAGGTTAGGGTTAGGGTTAGGGTTAGGGTTAGGGTTAGGGTTAAGGTTAGGGTTAGGTTTAGGGTTAGGGTTATGGTTAGTTTTAGGATTAGGGTTAGGGTTAGGGTCAGGGTTAGGTTTAGGGTTAGGGTTAGGGTTAGGGTTAGATTTAGGGTTAGGTTTAGGTTTATTGTTAGATTTAGGGTTTAGGGTTTAAGGTTTATGGTTTAGGATTGTTTAAGGTTTAGGGTGGATTAGTTTTAGGAATTAGAGTTTAGTGTTATGGTTACGGTTAGTGTTAGGGTTAGGGTTAGGGTTAGGGTTAGGGTTAGGGTAATGGTTAGGGTTAGGGTTAGGGTTAGGGTTAGGGTAAGGGTTAGGGGTTAGTGTTAGGGTTAGGGTTAGGGTTAGGGTTAGGGTTAAGGTTAGGGGTTAGGGTTAGTGTTAGGGTTAGGGTTATTATTAGGGAGTTAGGTTTAAGTTTAGGATTAGTGTTAGGGTTAGAATTAGAAATAGGGTTAGTGTTAGGATTAGGGTCAGGGTTAGGTTTAGGGTTAGGGTTAGGGTTAGGGTTAGGGTTAGGGTTAGGTTTAGGGTCAGGGAGGGTTTAGGGTTAGGGTTAGGGTTAGGGTTAGATTTAGGTTTAGGTTTAGTTTTATTCTTAGATTTAGGATTTAGGGTCTAAGGTTTATGGTTTAGGATTGTTTAAGGTTTAGGGTGGATTAGGTTTAGGGTTTAGAGTTTAGTGTTATGGTGACGGTTAGGGTTAGGGTTAGGGTTAGGGTTAGGATTAGGGTTAAGGTTAGGGTTAGGATTAGGTTTAGAGTTAGGGTTAGAATTAGGGTTAGGGTTAGGGTTAGGGTTAGGGTTAGGGTTAGGATTAGGGTTAGGGTTAGGGTTAGGGTAAGGGTTAAGGTTAGGGTTAGGGTTAGGGTTATGGTTAGTGTTAGGATTAGGGTTTAGGGTTTAGTGTTTAGGGTTTAAGGTTTAGGGTTTAGGATTGTTTAAGATTTAGGGTGGTTTAGGTTAAGGGTTTAGGGTTTAGACTTTAGGATTGTTTAAAGTTTAGGGTTGTTTAAGGTATAGTGTTTAGGGTTAAAAGTTTAGGGTTGTTTAGGCTTTAGTGTTTAGTGTTTAGATATTTTTAAGTTTTAGTGTTTAAGGTTTAGGTTTTAGGGTGGTTTTGGGTTAATGTTTAGTGTTGTTTAGGGTATAGTGTTAATGGTTTAGGGTTTAGGGTTATTTAGGGTTTAGTGTTTAAGGTTTAGGGTATAGGGTTGTTTAGGGTTTAGTGTTTAGGGTTGTTTATGGTTTAGTGATTAGGGTTGTTTAGGGTTGTTTAGAGGTTAGTGTTTAGGGTTATTCAGGGTTTAAGATTTATGGTTGTTCAGGGAATAGGATTTAGGGATTAAGGTTAAGGAGTTAGGGTTAGGGTTAGGGTTAGGGTTAGGGTTAGGGTTAGGGTTAAGGTTAGGTTTAGGGTTAGGGTTAGGGTTATGGTTAGTGTTAGGATTAGGGTTAGGGTTAGGGTCAGGGTTAGGTTTAGGGTTAGGGTTAGGGTTAGGGTTAGATTTAGGGTCAGGTTTAGGTTTATTGTTAGATTTAGGGTTTAGGGTTTAAGGTTTATGGTTTAGGATTGTTTAAGGTTTAGGGTGGATTAGGTTTAGGGTTTAGAGTTTAGTGTTATGGTTACGTTTAGTGTTAGGGTTAGGGTTAGGGTTAGGTTAGGGTTAGGGTTAGGGTTAGGGTAATGGTTAGGGTTAGGGTTAGGGTTAGGGTTAGGGTAAGGGTTAGGGGTTAGTGTTAGGGTTAGGTTTAGAGTTAGGGTTAGGGTTAAGGTTAGGGGTTAGGGTTAGTGTTAGTGTTAGGGTTATTATTAGGGGGTTAGGTTTACGTTTAGGATTAGTGTTAGGGTTAGAATTAGAAATAGGGTTAGTGTTAGGATTAGGGTCAGCGTTAGGTTTAGGGTTAGGGTTAGGGTTAGGGTTAGGGTTAGGGTTAGGGTTAGGGTTAGGGTTAGTGTCAGGGAGGGTTTAGGGTTAGGGTTAGGGTTAGGGTTAGATTTAGAGTTAGGTTTATGTTTATTGTTAGATTTAGGATTTAGGGTCTAAGGTTTATGGTTTAGGATTGTTTAAGGTTTAGGGTGGATTAGGTTTAGGGTTTAGAGTTTAGTGTTATCGTTACGGTTAGGGTTAGGGTTAGGGTTAGGATTAGGGTTAAGGTTAGGGTTAGGATTAGGTTTAGAGTTAGGGTTAGGGTTAGGGTTAGGGTTATGGTTAGGGTTAGGGTTAGGATTAGGGTTAGGGTTAGGGTTAGGGTAAGGGTTAGGGGTTAGGGTTAGGGTTATGGTTATTGTTAGGTTTAGGGTTTAGGGTTTAGTGTTTAGGGTTTAAGGTTTAGGGTTTAGGAGTGTTTAAGATTTAGGGTGGTTTAGGTTAAGGGTTTAGGGTTTAGACTTTAAGGTTGTTTAAGGTTTAGGGTTGTTTAGGGTATAGTGTTTAGGGTTAAAAGTTTAGGGTTGTTTAGGCTTTAGTGTTTAGGGTTTAGGGTTGTTTAAGTTTTAGTGTTTAAGGTTTAGGTTTTAGGGTTGTTTTGGGTTAATGTTTAGTGTTGTTTAGGGTATAGTGTTAATGGTTTAGGGTTTAGGGTTATTTAGGGTTTAGTGTTTAAGGTTTAGGGTATAGGGTTCTTTAGGGTTTAGTGTTTAGGGTTGTTTATGGTTTAGTGATTAGGGTTGATTAGGGTTGTTTAGAGGTTAGTGTTTAGAGTTATTCAGGATTTATGATTTAGGGTTGTTCAGAGTTTAGGATTTATGGTTGTTCAGGGTTTAGGATTTAGGGATTAAGGTTAAGGGGTTAGGGTTAGGTTTAGGGTTAGGGTTAGGGTTAGGGTTAGGGTTAGGGTTAGGGTTAAGGTTAGGGTTAGGGTTAGGGTTATGGTTAGTGTTAGGATTAGGGTTAGGGTTATGGTCAGGGTAAGGTTTAGGGTTAGGGTTAGGGTTAGGGTTAGATTTAAGGTCAGGTTTAGGTTTATTGTTAGATTTAGGGTTTAGGGTTTAAGGTTTATGGTTTAGGATTGTTTAAGGTTTAGGGTGGATTAGGTTTAGGGTTTAGAGTTTAGTGTTATGGTTACGTTTAGTGTTAGGGTTAGGGTTAGGGTTAGGTTAGGTTTAGGGTTAGGGTAATGGTTAGAGTTAGGGTTAGGGTTAGGGTTAGGGTAAGGGTTAGGGGTTAGTGTTAAGGTTAGGGTTAGGGTTAGGGTTAGGGTTAGGGTTAAGGTTAGGGGTTAGGGTTAGTGTTAGGGTTAGGGTTATTATTAGGGCGTTAGGTTTACGTTTAGGATTAGTGCTAGGGTTAGAATTAGAAATAGGGTTAGTGTTAGGATTAGGGTCAGGGTTAGGTTTAGGGTTAGGGTTAGGGTTTGGGTTAGGGTTAGGGTTAGGGTTAGGGTCAGGGAGGGTTTAGGGTTAGGGTTATGTTTAGGGTTAGATTTAGGGTTAGGTTTATGTTTATTGTTAGATTTAGGATTTAGGGTCTAAGGTTTATGGTTTAGGATTGTTTAAGGTTTAGGGTTGATTAGGTTTAGGGTTTAGAGTTTAGTGTTATGGTTACGGTTAGGGTTAGGGTTAGGGTTAGGATTAGGGTTAAGGTTAGGGTTAGGATTAGGTTTAGAGTTAGGGTTAGGGTTAGGGTTAGGGTTAGGGTTAGAATTAGTGTTAGGATTAGGGTTAGGGTTAGGGTTAGGGTAAGGGTTAGGTGTTAGGGTTAGAGTTATGGTTATTTTTAGGTTTAGGGTTTAGGGTTTAGTGTTTAGGGTTTAAGGTTTAGGGTTTAGGATTGTTTAAGATTTAGGGTGGTTTAGGTTAAGGGTTTAGGGTTTAGACTTTAGGATTGTTTAAGGTTTAGGGTTGTTTAGGGTATAGTGTTTAGGGTTAAAAGTTTAGGGTTGTTTAGGCTTTAGTGTTTAGGGTTTAGGGTTGTTTAAGTTTTAGTGTTTAAGGTTTAGGTTTTAGGGTTGTTTTGGGTTAATGTTTAGTGTTGTTTAGGGTATAGTGTTAATGGTTTAAGGTTTAGGGTTATTTAGGGTTTAGTGTTTTAAGTTTAGGGTATAGGGTTGTTTAGGGTTTAGTGTTTAGGGTTGTTTATGGTTTAGTGATTAGGGTTGTTTAGGGTTGTTTAGAGGTTAGTGTTTAGGGTTATTCAGGATTTATGATTTAGGGTTGTTCAGGGTTTAGGATTTATGGTTGTTCAAGGTTTAGGATTTAGGGATTAAGGTTAAGGGGTTAGGGTTAGGTTTAGGGTTAGGGTTAGGGTTAGGGTTAGGGTTAGGATTAGGGTTAGGGTTAAGGTTAGGGTTAGGGTTAGGGTTAGGGTTATGGTTAGTGTTAGGATTAGGGTTAGGGTTAGGGTTAGGGTAAGGTTTAGGGTTAGGGTTAGGGTTAGGGTTAGATTTAAGGTCAGGTTTAGGTTTATTGTTAGATTTAGGGTTTAGGGTTTAAGGTTTATGGTTTAGGATTGTTTAAGGTTTAGGGTGGATTAGGTTTACGGTTTAGAGTTTAGTGTTATGGTTATGGTTAGTGTTAGGGATAGGGTTAGGGTTAGGGTTAGTGTTAGGGTTAGGGTAATGGTTAGGGTTAGGGTTAGGGTTAGGGTTAGGGTTAGGGTTTTGGGTTAGGGTTAGTGTTAGGGTTAGGGTTATTATTAGGGGGTTAGGTTTAAGTTTAGGATTAGTGTTAGGGTTAGAATTAGAAATAGGGTTAGTGTAAGGATTAGGGTCAGGGTTAGGTTTAGGGTTAGGGTTAGGGTTAGGGTTAGGTTTAGGGTTAGGGTAAGGGAGGGTTTAGGGTTAGGTTTAGGGTTAGGGTTAGATTTAGGGTTAGGTTTAGGTTTATTGTTAGATTTAGGATTTAGGGTCTAAGGTTTATGGTTTAGGATTGTTTAAGGTTTAGGGTGGATTAGGTTTAGGGTTTAGAGTTTAGTGTTATGGTTACGGTTAGGGTTAGGGTTACGGTTAGGGTTAGGATTAGGGTTAAGGTTAGGGTTAGGATTAGGTTTAGGGTTAGAGTTAGGGTTAGGGTTAGGGTTAGGGTTAGGGTTAGGATTAGGGTTAGGGTTAGGGTTAGGGTAAGGGTTAGGGGTTAGGTTTAGGGTTATGGTTATTGTTAGGTTTAGGGTTTAGGGTTTAGTGTTTAGGGTTTAAGGTTTAGGGTTTAGGATTGTTTAAGATTTAGAGTGGTTTAGGTTAAGGGTTTAGGGTTTAGAGTTTAGGATTGTTTAAGGTTTAGGGTTGTTTAGGGTATAGTGTTTAGGGTTAAAAGTTTAGGGTTATTTAGGGTTTAGTGTTTAGGGTTTAGGGTTGTTTAAGGTTTAGTGTTTAAGGTTTAGGTTTTAGGGTTGTTTTGGTTTTAGTGTTTAGTGTTGTTTAGGGTATAGTGTTAATGGTTTAGGGTTTAGGGTTATTTAGTGTTTAGTGTTTAAAGTTTAGGGTATAGGGTTTTAGGGTTTAGTGTTTAGGGTTGTTTATGGTTTAGTGATTAGGGTTGTTTAGGGTTGTTTAGAGGTTAGTGTTTAGGGTTATTCAGGGTTTATGATTTAGGGTTGTTCAGGGTTTAGGATTTATGGTTGTTCAGGGTTTAGGATTTAGGGATTAAGGTTAAGGGGTTAGGGTTAGGGTTAGGGTTAGGGTTAGGGTTAGGGTTAGGGTTAGGGTTAGGGTTAGGGTTAGGGTTAGGGTTAGGGTTAGGGTTAGGATTAGGGTTAGAGTTAGGGTTAGGGTAAGGGTTAGGGGTTAGGGTAAGGTTTATGGTTCTGTTAGGTTTAGGGTTTAGGGTTTAGTGTTTAGGGTTTAAGGTTTAGGGTTGAGGATTGTTTAAGATTTAGGGTGGTTTAGGTTAAGGGTTTAGGGTTTAGACTTTAGGATTGTTTAAGTTAGGGTTGTTTAGGGTATAGTGTTTAGGGTTAAAAGTTTAGGTTTGTTTAGGATTTAGTGTTTAGGGTTTAGAATTGTTTAAGGTTTAGTGTTTAGGGTTTAGGTTTTAGGGTTTTTTTGGGTTTAGTGTTTAGTGTTGTTTAGGGTATAGTGTTAATGGTTTAGGGTTTAGGGTTATTTAGGGTTTAGTGTTTAAGGTTTAGGGTATAGGGTTGTTTAGGGTTTAGTGTTTAGGGTTGTTTATGGTTTAGTGATTAGGGTTCTTTAGGGTTGTTTAGAGGTTAGTGTTTAGGGTTATTCAGGGTTTATGATTTAGGGTTGTTCAGGGTTTAGGATTTATGGTTGTTCAGGGTTTAGGATTTAGGGATTAAGGTTAAGGCGTTAGGGTTATGGTTAGGGTTAGGGTTAGGGTTAGCATTAGGGTTAGAGTTAGGGTTAGAGTTAGGGTTATGGGGTTATGTTAGGCTTAAGGTTAGGGTTAGGGTTATGGGTTTAAGGTTAGGGTTGGGGTTAGGGTTAGGTTTAGGTTTAGGGTTAGGGTTAGGGTTATGGTTATTCTTAGATTTATGGTTTAAAATTTGGGTTTATGGTTTAAGGTTTAGGGTTTAGGATTGTTTAAGTTTTAGGGTGGTTTACGTTTAGGGTATAGGGTTTAGAGTTTAAGATTGTTTAATGATTAGGGTTGTTTAGGTTTTAGCGTTTAGAGTTGTTTAGGGTTTTTTAGGGTTGTTTATGATTTAGTGTTTAGGGTTGTTCAGGATTTATGATTTAGGATATTTTAAGGTTTAGGGTTTAAGGTTGTATAATGTTTTAGGGTTTAGGGTATAATGTTTAGGGTTAAGGGTTTAGGGTGCTTTTGAAATTAGTGTTTAGGGTTTTTCGGGGTTTAGGGTTTAGGATTTAGGGTGTTAGGGTTAGTTTTAGGGTTAGGTTTAGGGTTAAGGTGAGGGTTAGTGTGAGGGTTAAGGTTAGGTTTAGGGTTAAGGTTAGTTTTAGTGTTAGGGTAAGGGATAGGGTTAGGGATAGGGTTAGGGTTAGGGTTAGGGTTAGGGTTAAGGTTAGGGTTAGGGTTAGGGTTAGGGTTAAGGGTTAGGGTTAGGGTTAGTGTTAGGGGTTAGGGGTTAGTGTTAGTGTTAGTGTTAGGGTTAGGGTTAGAGTTAGGTTTAGTGTTAGGGTTATTATTAGGGGGTTACGTTTTAGTTTAGGATTAGTGTTAGGGTTAGAATTAGAAATAGGGTTAGTGTTAGGATTAGGGTCAGGGTTAGGTTTAGCGATATGGTTAGGGTTAGCGTTAAGGGTAGGGTTAGGGTTAGGGTTAGGGTTAGATTTAAAGTTTAGGGTTTAGTGTTAGGATTAGGGATAGTGTGAGGTTTAGGGTTAGGTTTAGGGTTAGGGTTAGGGTTAGTGTTTGTGTTATGATTAGTGTTATTATTAGGGTTAGGGTTAGGGTCAGGTTTAGGTTTAGGGTTAGGGTTAGGGTTAGGGATAGATTTAGGGTTAGGTTTAGGTTTATTGTCAGATTTAGGGTTTAGGGTTTAAGGTTTAAGGTTTAGGATTGTTTAAGGTTTAGGGTAGATTAGGTTTAGGGTTTAGAGTTTAGTATTATGGTTACGGTTAGGGTTAGGGTTATTGTTAGAGTTAGGGTTAGGGTTTGGGTTAGGGTTAGGGTTAAGGGTAGGGTTAGTGTTAGGGTTAGGGTTATGGTTAGTGTTAGAATTAGGGTTAGGGTTAGGGTCAGGGTTAGGTTTAGGATTAGGGATAGGGTTAGGGTTAGATTTAGGGTTAGGTTTAGATTTATTGTTAGATTTAGGGTTTAGGGTTTAAGGTTTATGGTTTAGGATTTTTTAAGGTTTAGGGTGGATTAGGTTTAGGGTTTAGAGTTTAGTGTTATGGTTACGGTTAGGGTTAGCGTTAGGGATGGGGTTACGGTTAGGGTTAGGTTTATGGTACTGGTTAGGGTTAGGGTTAGGATTAGGGTTAGGGTAAAAGTTAGGGCGTTAGTGTTAGGGTTTGGGTTAGGGTTAGGGTTAGGGTTAGGGTTAGGGTTAGGGTTAGGGGTTAGTGTTAGTGTTAGGGTTAGGGTTATTATTAGGGGGTTAGGTTTAAGTTTAGGAATAGTGTTAGGGTTAGAATTAGAAATAGGGTTAGTGTTAGGATTAGGGTCAGGATTAGGTTCAGGGTTAGGGTTAGGGTTAGGGTTAGGGTTAGGGTCAGGGAGGGTTTAGGTTTAGGATTAGGGTAAGTTTAGATTTAGGGTTAGGTTTAGGTTTATTGTTAGATTTAGGATTTAGGGTCTAAAGTTTATGGTTTAGGATTGTTTAAGGTTTAGGGTGGATTAGGTTTAGGGTTTAGAGTTTAGTGTTATGGTTACGGTTAGGGTTAGGGTTAGGGTTAGGGTTAGGATTAGGGTTAAGTTTAGGGTTAGGATTAGGTTTAGGGTTAGGGTTAGGGTTAGGGTTAGGGTTAGGGTTAGGGTTAGGGTTAGGGTTAGGGTTAGGGTTAGGGTTAGGATTAGGGTTAGGGTTAGGGTTAGGGTAAGGGTTAGGGGTTAGGGTTAGGGTTATGGTTATTGTTAGGTTTAGGGTTTAGGGTTTAGTGTTTAGGGTTTAAGGTTTAGGGTTTAGGATTGTTTAAGATTTAGGGTGGTTTAGGTTACGAGTTTAGGGTTTAGAGTTTAGGATTGTTTAAGGTTTAGGGTTGTTTAGGGTATAGTGTTTAGGGTTAAAAGTTTAGGGTTGTTTAGGGTTTAGTGTTTAGGGTTTAGGGTTGTTTAAGGTTTAGTGTTTAAGGTTTAGGTTTTAGGGTTGCTTTGGGTTTAGTGTTTAGTGTTGTTTAGGGTATAGTGTTAATGGTTTAGGGTTTAGGGTTATTTAGGGTTTAGTGTTTAAGGTTTAAGGTATAGGGTTGTTTAGGGTTTAGTGTTTAGGGTTGTTTATGGTTTAGTGATAAGGGTTGTTTAGGGTTGTTTAGAGGTTAGTGTTTAGGGTTATTCAGGGTTTATGATTTAGGGTTGTTCAGGGTTTAGGATTTATGGTTGTTCAGGGTTTAGGATTTAGGGATTAAGGTTAAGGGGTTAAGGTTAGGGTTAGGGTTAGGGTTAGGGTTAGGGTTAGCATTAGGGTTAGAGTTAGGGTTAGAGTTAAGGTTATGGGGTTATGTTAGGCTTAAGGTTAGGGTTAGGGTTATGGGGTTAAGGTTAGGGTTGGGGTTAGGGTTAGGTTTAGGTTTAGGGTTAGGGTTAGGGTTATGGTTATTCTTAGATTTATGGTTTAAAATTTAGGGTTTATGGTTTAAAGTTTAGGGTTTAGGATTGTTTAAGTTTTAGGGTGGTTTACGTTTAGGGTATAGGGTTTAGCGTTTAAGATTGTTTAATGTTTAGGGTTGTTTAGGTTTAGCGTTTAGAGTTGTTTAGGGTTTTTTAGGGTTGTTTATGATTTAGTGTTTAGGGTTGTTCAGGATTTATGATTTAGGATATTTTAAGGTTTAGGGTTTAAGGTTGTACAGTGTTTTAGGGTTTAGGGTATAATGTTTAGTGTTAAGGGTTTAGGGTTGTTTAGGGTATAGTGTTAATGGTTTTAGGGTTTAGGCTTGTTTAGGGTTTAGTGTTTAGGGTTTAGGGTTTAGGGTTTTTTAGCGTTTAGTGTTTATAGTTTAGGGCTTAGCGTGCTTTTGGAATTAGTGTTTAGGGTTTTTCGGGGTTTAGGGTTTAGGATTTAGGGAGTTAGGGTTAGTGTTAGGGTTAGGTTTAGGGTTAAGGTGAGGGTTAGGGTGAGGGTTAAGGTTAGGGTTAGGGTTAATGTTAGTGTTAGTGTTAGAATAAGGGTTAGGGTTAGGGATAGGTTTATGGTTAGGGTTAGGGTTAGGGTTAAGGTTAGGGTTAGGGTTAGGGTTAGGGTTAGGGGTTTGGGTTAGGGTTAGTGTTAGGGGTTAGGGGTTAGTGTTAGGGTTAGGGTTAGGGTTAGGGTTAGGGTTAGGTTTAGTGTTAGGGTTATTATTAGGGTGTTAGGTTTTAGTTTAGGATGAGTGTTAGGGTTAGAATTAGAAATAGGGTTAGTGTTAGGATTAGGGTCAGGGTTAGGTTTAGAAATATGGTTAGGGTTAGGGTTAAGGGTAGGGTTAAAGTTAGGGTTAGAATTAAAGTTTAGGGTTTAGTGTTAGGATTAGGGATAGTGTGAGGTTTAGGGTTAGGTTTAGGGTTAGGTTTAGGGTTAGTGTTTGGGTTATGATTAGTGTTAGGATTAGGATTAGGGTTAGGGTAAGGTTTATGTTTAGGGTTAGGGTTAGGGTTAGGGTTAGATTTAGGGTTAGGTTTAGGTTTATTGTTAGATTTAGGGTTTAGGGTTTAAGGTTTATGGTTTAGGATTGTTTAAGTTTAAGGGTGGATTAGGTTTAGGGTTTAGAGTTTATTATTATGGTTACGGTTATGGTTAGGGTTAGGGTTAGAGTTAGGGTTAGGGTTAGGGTTAGGGTTAGGGTTAAGGTTAGGGTTAGTGTTAGGGTTAGTGTTATGGTTAGTGTTAGGATTAGAGTTAGGGTTAGGGTCAGGGTTAGGTTTAGGGTTAGGGATAGGGTTAGGGTTAGATTTAGGGTTAGGTTTAGGTTTATTGTTAGATTTAGGGTTTAGGGTTTAAGGTTTATGGTTTAGGATTGTTTAAAGTTTAGGGTGGATAAGGTTTAGGGTTTAGAGTTTAGTGTTATGGTTAAGGTTAGGGTTAGAGTTAGGGATGGAGTTAGGTTTAGGGTTAGGGTTATGGTAAGGGTTAGGTTTAGGGTTAGGGTTAGGGTTAGGGTAAAAGTTAGGGGGTTAGTGTTAGGGTTTGTGTTAGGGTTAGGGTTAGGATTAGGGTTAGGTTAGGGTTAGGGTTAGGGTTAGGGTTAGGTTAGGGTTAGGGTTAGGGTTAGGGTTAGGTTTAAGGGTTAGGGTTAGTGAAAGGGTTAGGGTTATAATTAGGGGGTTAGGTTTAAGTTTATGATTAGTGTTAGGGTTAGAATTAGAAATAGGGTTAGTGTTAGGATTAGGGTCAGGGTTAGGTTTAGGGTTAGGGTTAGGGTTAGGTTCAGGCAGGGTTTAGGGTTAGGGTTAGGGTTAGGGTTAGATTTAGGGTTAGGTTTAGGTTTATTGTTAGATTTAGGATTTAGGGTCTAAGGTTTATGGTTTAGGATTGTTTAAGTTTTAGGGTGGATTAGGTTTAGGGTTTAGAGTTTAGTGTTATGGTTACGGTTAGGGTTAGGGTTAGGGTTAGGGTTAGGATTAGGGTTAAGGTTAGGGTTAGGATTAGGTTTAGGTTTAGGGTTAGGGTTAGGGTTAGGGTTATGGTTAGAGTTAGGATTAGGGTTAGGGTTAGGGTCAGGTTTAGGTTTAGGGTTAGGGTTAGGGTTAGGGTTAGATTTAGGGTTAGGTTTAGGTTTATTGTTAGATTTAGGGTTTAGGGTTTAAGGTTTATGGTTTAGGATTGTTTAAGGTTTAGGGTGGATTAGGTTTAGGGTTTAAAGTTTAGTATTATGGTTACGGTTAGGGTTAGGGTTAGGGTTAGAGTTAGGTTTAGGGTTATTGTTTGGGTTAGGGTTAGGGTTAAGGTTAGGGTTAGTGTTAGGGTTAGGGTTATGGTTAGTGTTAGGATTAGGGTTAGGGTTAGGGTCAGGGTTAGGTTTAGGGTTAGGGATAGGGTTAGGGTTAGATTTAGGGTTAGGTTTAGGTTTATTGTTAGATTTAGGGTTTAGGGTTTAAGGTTTATGGTTTAGGATTGTTTAAGGTTTAGGGTAGATTAGGTTTAGGGTTTAGAGTTTAGTGTTATGGTTACGGTTAGGGTTAGGGTTAGGGATTGGGTTAGGGTTAGGGTTAGGGTTATGGTAAGTGTTAGGGTTAGGGTTAGGGTTAGGGTAAAAGTTAGGGGGTTAGTGTTACGGTTTGGGTTAGGGTTAGGGTTAGGGTTAGGGTTAGGTTAGGGTTAGGGTTAGGGTTAGGTTTAGGGGTTAGGGTTAGGGTTAGGGTTAGGGTTAGAATTAGGGTCAGGGAGGGTTTAGGGTTAGGGTTAGATTTAGGGTTAGGTTTAGGTTTAATGTTAGATTTAGGGTTTAGGGTCTACGGTTTATGGTTTAGGATTGTTTAAAATTTAGGGTGGATTAGGTTTAGGGTTTAGAGTTTAGTGTTATGGTTACGGTTAGGGTTAGGGTTAGGGTTAGGGTTAGGATTAGGGTTAAGATAGGGGTAGGGTTAGGTTTAGGGTTAGGGTTAGGGTTAGGGTTAGGGTTAGGGTTACGGTTAGGGTTAGGGTTAGGTTTAGGGTTAGGGTTAGGGTTAGGGTTAGGGTAAGGTTTAGGGGTTAGGGTTAGGGTTAGGGTTAAGGTTAGGTTTAGGGTTAAGGTTAGGTTTAGGGTTAGGGTTAGGGTTAGGGTTAGGGTTAGGGTTAGGGTTAGGGTTAGGGTAAGTTTAGGGTTAGGGTTAGGGTTAGGGTTAGGGGTTAGGGTTAGTGTTAGTGTTAGGGGTTAGGGGTTAGGGTTAGGGTTAGGGTTAGGGTTAGGGTTAGGGTTTGGGTGAGGGTTAGGGTTAGGGTTATGTGGTTATGTTAGGCTTAAGGTTAGGGTTATGTTTATGGGGTTAAGTTAGGGTTGGGGTTAGGGTTAGGTTTAGGTTTAGGGTCAGGGTTAGGGTTATGGTTATTCTTAGATTTATGGTTTAAAATATAGGGTTTATGGTTTAAGGTTTAGGGTTTAGGATTGTTTAAGTTTTAGGGTGGTTTAGGTTTAGGGTATAGGGTTTAGCGTTTAAGATTGTTTAATGTTTAGGGTTGTTTAGGTTTTAGCGTTTAGAGTTGTTTAGGTTTTTTTAGGGTTGTTTATGATTTAGTGTTTAGGGTTGTTCAGGATTTATGATTTAGGATATTTTAAGGTTTAGGGTTTAAGGTTGTATAGTGTTTTAGGGTTTAGGCTATAATGTTTAGGGTTTAGAGTTTATGGTTGTTTAGGGTATAGTGTTAATGGTTTTAGGGTTTAGGCTTGTTTAGGGTTTAGTGTTTAG
>NW_027667878.1:0-16000 GCF_963924665.1 Micromys minutus | reverse complement strand
GTGAAATTTCTGCAATTTTGCCCGAAAATAAAGGATATTTCGGCAATTTTGCCCGAAAATTAAAGAAATTTCTGGAATTTTGCACCAAAATAAGTAGAATTTCTGAGTTTTGCCCCAAAATAAGGAGAATTTTTGTCTTTTTGCCCCAACATATAGGGAATTTCTGCCTTTTTGCCCCAAAATTAGGGGAATTTCTGCAATTTTGCTCCAAAATAAGGGAAATTTCTGTCTTTTTGCCCGAAAATAAGGGGAATGCATAACTTGTTGCCATAAAAAAGAGAAATTTCTTCATTTTTGCTCCAAAATAAGGGGAATTTCTGCCTTTTTGCCTCTAAATAAGTGGAATTTCTGTCTTTTTCCCCCAAAACAAAGGTAATTTCTGTCTTTTTTGCCCCAAAATAAGGGGATTTTCTGACTTATTACCCTAAAATAAGTGAAATTTCTGCAATTTTGCCCCAAAATAAGGGAAATTTCTGCCTTTTTGCCCTGAAATATGTGAAATTTCTGCAATTTTACTCCAAAATAAGGTGAATTTCTGCCTGTTTGCCACAAAATAATGAGAATTTCTGCCTTTTTGCCCCAAAATAAAAAAAAAAATTTTGCTTTTTTTCTCTGAAATAAGTGAAATTTCTGCAATTTTGCCCTAAAATAAAAGAAATTTCTGCAATTTTTTCCCATAATAAGGAAAATGTCTGCAATTTTACCCCAAAATAAAGGGAATTTCTCCCTTTTTGCCCCAAAATAAAGGAAATTTCAGTCTTTTTACCTGAAAATAAGTGAAATTTCTGCAATTTTGCCCCAAATAAGAGAAATTTCTGCAATTTTGCCCAAAAATAAGGTAAATTCCTGCAATTTTGCCCCCCAAAAAAAGAAATTTCTATAATTTTGCCCCAAAATAAGGGGAATTTCTGATTTTTACCCCAAAATAAGAGGAATTTCTGCCTTTTGCCCCAAAATTAGAGGAATTTCTTTAATTTTGCTCCAAAATACGGGGAATTTCTGACTTTTTGCCTGAAAATAATGGGAATGCATACCTTTTTGCCATTAAAAAGGGAAATTTCTTCATTTTTGCTCCAAAATAAGGGGAATTTCTGCCTTTTTGCCTCTAGATAAGTAGAATTTTGTCTTTTTCCCCAAAACAAAGGGAATTTATGTCTTTTTGCCCCAAAATAAGGGGAATTTCTGACTTATTACCCTGAAATAAGTGAAATTTCTGCAATTTTGCCCCAGAATAAAGAAAATTTCTGCCTTTTTGCCCTGAAATATGTGAAGTTTCTGCAATTTTACCCCAAAATAAGGTGAATATCTGTTTTTTTGCCCCAAACTAATGGGAATTTCTGCCTTTTTGCCCCAAAATAAGAAAAATTTTTGCTTTTTTTCTCTGAAATAAGTAAAATTTCTGCAATTTTGCCCTAAAATAAGGGAAATTTCTGCAATTTTTTCACTTAATAAGGGAAATTTCTGCAATTTTGCCCCAATGTAAAGGAAATTTCTGCAATTTTGCCCCAAAATAAGGAGAATTTCTGACTGTTTGCTCCCGAAAAAAGGAGATTTTCTGTCTTTTTGCCCCAAAATAAGGAGAATTTCTGCCTTTTTGCCCGAAAATTATGAGAATTTCTGCAATTTTGCTTCAAAATACGAGGAATTTCTGCTTTTTATCCCGAAACTAAGGGGAATGTATATTTTTTGCCACAAAAAAGGGAAATTTCTTCATTTTTGCTCCAAAATAAGGGGAATTTCTGCTTTTGTCTCTAAATAAGTGGAATTTCTGTCTTTTTCCCAAAAATCAAAGAGAATTTCTCTCTTTTTTGCCCCAAAATAAAAGGAATTTCTGACTCATTACCCTGAAATAAGTGAAATTTCTGCAAGTTTGCCCCAAAATAAGGGAAATTTCTGCCTTTTTGCCCCCAAATAATGGGAATTTCAGAATTTTTACCTCAAAATAAAGGGAATTTCTGAATTTTGGCACAAAATATTAGGAATTTCTGCTTTTTTGCACCAAAATAAGTAAAATTTCTGCCTTTTTAATCTGAAATAAGTGAAATTTCTGCAATTTTGCCCCAAAATAAGTGAAATTTCTGCAATTTTGCCCCAAAATAAGGGAAATTTCTGGAATTTTGCACCAAAATAAGTGGAATTTCTGAGTTTTGCCCCAAAATAAGAAGAATTTTTGTCTTTTTGCCCCAACATATAGGGAATTTCTGCCTTTTTGCCACACAATTAGGAGAATTTCTGCAATTTTGCTCCAAAATACGGGAAATTTCTGTCTTTTTTCCCGAAAATAAGGGGAATGTATAAATTTTTGCCATAAAAAAGAGAAATTTCTTCATTTTTGCTCCAAAATAAGGAGAATTTCTGCATTTTTGCCTCTAAATAAGTGGAATTTCTGTCTTTTTCCCCCAAAACAAAGGGAATTTCTGTCTTTTTTGCCCCAAAATAAGGGGATTTTCTGACTTATTACCCTAAAATAAGTTAAATTTCTGCAATTTTGCCCCAGGATAAGGAAAATTTCTGCCTTTTTGCCCTTAAATATGTGAAATTTCTGCAATTTTACCCCAAAATAAGGTGAATTTCTGCCTTTTTGCCCCAAAATAATGAGAATTTCTGCCTTTTTGCCCCAAAATAAGAAAAATTTTTGCTTTTTTTCTCTGAAATAAGTGAAATTTCTGCAATTTTTCCCTAAATAAGGGAAATTTCTGCATAATTTCCCCATAATAAGGAAATGTCTGCAATTTTGCCAAAAAATAAAGGGAATATCTCCTTTTTTGCCCCAAAATAAAGGAAATTTCAATCTTTTTACCTAAAAATAAGTGAAATTTCTGCAATTTTGCCCCAAATAAGGGAAATTTCTGCAATTTTGCCCCAAAATAAGGTAAATTCCTGCAATTTTGCCCCCCAAAAAAAGAAATTTCTAGAATTTTGCCCCAAAATAAGGGGAATTTCTGATTTTTGCCCCAAAATAAAGGGAATTTCTGCCTTTTGCCCAAAATTAGGGGAATTTCTTCAATTTTGCTCCAAAATATGGGGAATTTCTGCATTTTTGCCTGAAAATAATGGGAATTCATACCTTTTTGCAATAAAAAAGGAAATTTCTTCATTGTTGCTCCAAAATAAGGGGAATTTCTGCCTTTGTGCCTCTAGATAAGTGGAATTTCTGTCTTTTTCCCGGAAAACAAAGGGAATTTCTGTCTTTTTTGCCCCAAAATAAATGGAATTTCTGACTTATTACCCTGAAATAAGTGAAATTTCTGCAATTTTGCCCCAGAATAATGAAAATTTCTGTATTTTGCCCTGAAATATGTGAAATTTCTGCAACTTTACCCCAAAATAAGGTGAATTTCTGTTTTTTTGCCCCAAAATAATGGGAATTTCTGCCTTTTTGCCCCAAAATAAGAAAAATTTTTGCTTTTTTTCTCTGAAATTAGTAAAATTTCTGCAATTTTGCCCTAAAATAAGGGAAATTTCTACTATTTTTTCCCTTAATAAGGGAAATTTCTGCAATTTTGCCCCAAAATAAGGAGAATTTCTGACTGTTTGCTCCCGAAAATAGGAGATTTTCTGTCTTTTTGCTTCAAAATAAGGAGAATTTCTGCCTTTTTGCCCGAAAATTATGAGATTTTCTGCAATTTTGCTTCAAAATACGGGGAATTTCTGCTTTTTATCCCGAAAGTAAGGGGAATGTATATTTTTTGCCACAAAAAAGGAAAATTTCTTCATTTTTGCTCCAAAATAAGGGGAATTTCTGCCTTTTTGCCTCTAAATAAGTTGAATTTCTGTCTTTTTCCCAAAAATCAAAGGGAATTTCTCTCTTTTTGCCCCAAAATAAAAGGAATTTCTGAATCATTACTCTGAAATAAGTGAAATTTCTGCAATTTTGCCCCAAAATAAGGGAAATTTCTGCCTTTTTGCCCCCAAATAATGGGAATTTCAGAGTTTTAACCTCAAAATAAAGGGAATTTCTGAATTTTGGCACAAAATAGTAGGAATTTCTGCATTTTTGCTACAAAATAAGAAAAATTTCTGCCTTTTTTCCCTGAAATAAGTGAAATTTCTGCAATTTTGCCCCAAAATAAGTGAAATTTCTGCAATTTTGCCCCAAAATAAGGGAAATTTCTGCAATTTTGCCCCAAAATAAGGGAAATTTCTGGAATTTTGCCCCAAAATACGTGGAATTTCTGAGTTTTGCCCCAAAAGAAGGAGAATTTCTGTCTTTTTCCCCAACATATAGGGAATTTCTGTTTTTTTGTGCCACAATTAGGGGAATTTCTGCAATTTTGCTCCAAAATGCAAGGAATTTCTGTCTTGTTGCCTGAAAATAAGTAGAATGCATAACTTTTGCCATAAAAAAGGGAAATTTCTTTATTTTTGCTCCAAAATAAGGGGAATTTCAGCATTTTGCCTCTAAATAAGTGGAATTTCTGTCTTTTTCCCCCAAACAAAGAGAATTTCTGTCTTTTTTAACCCAAAATAAGGGGAATTTCTGACTTATTACCCTAAAATAAGTGAAATATCTGCAATTTTGCCCCAAAATAAGGGAAATTTCTGCCATTTTGCCCTGAAATATGTGAAATTTCTGTAATTTTACCCCAAAAGAAGGTGAATTTCTGCTTTTTTCCCCCAAAATAATGGGAATTTCTGCCTTTTTGCCCCAAAATAAAAAAAATTTTTGCTTTTTTTCTCTGAAATAAGTGAAATTACTGCAATTTTGCACTAAATTAAGAGAAATTTCTGCCTTTTTGCCCTGAAATATGTGAAATTTCTGCAATTTTACCCCAAAATAAGGTGAATTTCTGCCTTATTGCCCCAAAATAATGGAAATTTCTGTTTTTTTGCCCCAAAATAAGAAAAATTTTTGATTTTTTTCCCTGAAATAAGTAAAATTTCTGCAATTTTGCCCCAAAATAAAGGAAATTTCTGCAATTTTGCCCCAAAATAAGGAAAATTTCTGGAACTTTGCCCCAAAATACGTGGAATTTCTGAGTTTTGCCCCAAAATAAGGAGAATTTCTGTCTTTTTGCCCCAACATATAGGGAATTCCTGCCTTTTTGCCCAACAATTAGGAAAATTTCTGCAATTTTGCCCCAAAATAAGGGAAATTTCTGCAAATTTGCCCGAATGTAAAAGAAATTTCTTCAATTTTGCCCCAAAATAAGGGGAATTTCTGACTGTTTGCTCCCGAAAAAAGGAGATTTTCTGTATTTTTGCTCCAAAATAAGGAGAATTTCTGGTTTTTTGCCCGAAAATTATAAGAATTTCTGCAATTATGCTTCAAAATACGGGGAATTTCTACTTTTTATCCCGAAAGTAATGGGAATGTATACCTTTTTCCACAAAAAAGGGAAATTTCTTAATTTTTGCCCCAAAATAAGAGGAATTTCTGCCTTTTTACCTCAAAATAAGTGAAATTTCTCTTTTTTTACCCAAAAATAAATGGAATTTCTGTCTTTTTCCAACAAAATAAAAGGAATTTTTGAATTATACCCTGAAATAAGTGATATTTCTGCAATTTTGCCCCAAAATAAAAAAAATTTCTGCCTTTTTGCCCCCAAATAAGAGGAATTTCAGCCTTTTTACCTCAAAATAAGGGGAATTTCAGCCTTTTTACCTCAAAATAAGGGGAATTTCTGCATTTTTGCCACAAAATATTAAGAATTTCTTAATTTTTTCCCCAAAATAAGGAAAATTTCTGCCTTTTTTCCCTTAAATAAGTGAAATTTCTGCAATTTTGCCCTAAAATAAGAGAAATTTCTGCAATTTTGCCCCAAAATAAGGGAAATTTCTGGAATTTTGCCCCAACATATAGGGAATTTCTGCCTTTTTGCCCAACAATTAGGGGAATTTCTGCAATTTTGCCCCAAAATAAGGGAAATTTTACCAATTTTGCCCCAATGTAAAAGAAATTTCTGCAATTTTGTCCCAAAATAAGGGGAATTTCTGACTGCTTCCGAAAAAAGAAGATTTTCTCTATTTTTGCTCCAAAATATGGAGAATTTCTGCTTTTTTGTCCCAAAATTATGAGAATTTCTTCAATTATGCTTCAAAATATGGGGAATTTTTGCTTTTTATCCCAAAAGTAAGGGGAATGTATACCTTTTTTTAAAAAAAGGGAAATTTCTTAATTTTTGCCCCAAAATAAGAGGAATTTCTGCCTTTTTACCTCAAAATAAGTGAAATTTCTCCTTTTTACCCAAAAATAAATGGAATTTCTGTCTTTTTGCAACAAAATAAAAGGAATTTTTGAATTATACCCTGAAATAAGTGATATTTCTGCAATTTTGCCCCAAAATAAAAGAAATTTTTGCCTTTTTGCTACAAAATAAGGGGAATTTCTGTCTTTTTGCCCCAAATTAAGAGAAATTTCTGCATTTTTGCACCCATTTAAGGGGAATTTCAGCATTTTTACATCTAAATAAGGGGAATTTCAGCCTTTTTACCTCAAAATAAGGGTAATTTCTGCATTTTTGCCACAAAATATTAAGAATTTCTTAATTTTTTCTCCAAAATAAGGAAATTTTCTGCCTTTTTTCCCTGAAATAATTGAAATTTCTGCAATTTTGCCCCAAAATAAGTGAAATTTTTGCAATTTTGCCCCAAAATGAGAGAAATTTCTGCCTTTTTGCCCTGAAATATGTGAAATTGCTGCAATTTTACCCTAAAATAAGGTGAATTTCTGCCTTTTTGCCCCAAAATAAGTAAAATATCTGCATTTTAGACCCAAAATAGGAAAAATTTTTGCTTTTTTTTTCTGAAATAAGTGAAATTTCTGCAATTTTGCCCTAAAATAAGGAAAATTTCTGCAATTTTGCCCCAAAATAAGGGAAATTTCTGGAATTTTGCCCCAAAATACGTAAATTTCTGAGTTTTGCCCCAAAATAAGGAGAATTTCTGTCTTTTTGCCCCAACATATAGGGAATTTCTGCCTTTTTGCCCAACAATTAGGAGAATTTCTGCAATTTTGCCCCAAAATAAGGGAAATTTCTGCAAATTTGCCCTAAAATAAGGAAAATTTCTGCAATTTTGCCCCAAAATAAGGGAAATTTCTGGAATTTTGCCCCAAAATACGTGGAATTTCTGAATTTTGCCCCAAAATAATGAGAATTTCTGTCTTTTTGCCCCAACATATAGGGAATTTCTGCCTATTTGCCCCACATTTAGGGGAATTTCTGCAATTTTGCTCCAAAATGCAAGGAATTTCTGTCTTGTTGCCCGAAAATAAGTGGAATGCATAACTTTTTGCCATAAAAAAGGGAAATTTCTTTATTTTTGCTCCAAAATAAGGGGAATTTCAGTCTTTTTGCCTCTAAATAAGTGGAATTTCTGTCTTTTTCCCCCAAACAAAGGGAATTTCTGTCTTTTTTAACCCAAAATAAGGGGAATTTCTGACTTATTAGCCTAAAATAAGTGAAATATCTGCAATTTTGCCCCAAAATAAGGGAAATTTCTGCCATTTTGCCCTGAAATATGTGAAATTTCTGTAATTTTACCCCAAAATAAGGTGAATTTCTGCCTTTTTCCCCCAAAATAATGGGAATTTCTGCCTTTTTGCCCCAAAATAAAAAAATTTTTGCTTTTTTTCTCTGAAATAAGTAAAATTTCTGCAATTTTGCCCCAAAATAAGGGGAATTTCTGACTGTTTGCTCCCGAAAAAAGGAGATTTTCTGTATTTTTGCTCCAAAATAAGGAGAATTTCTGCTTTTTTGCCCGAAAATTATAAGAATTTCTGCAATTATGCTTCAAAATACGGGGAATTTCTACTTTTTATCCCGAAAGTTAGGGGAATGTATACCTTTTTCCACAAAAACGGAAATTTCTTAATTTTTGCCCCAAAATAAGAGGAATTTCTGCATTTTTACCTCAAAATAAGTGGAATTTCTCCTTTTTTACCCAAAATTAAATGGAATTTCTGTCTTTTTGCAACAAAATAAAAGAAATTTTTGAATTATACCCTGAAATAAGTGATATTTCTGCAATTTTGCCCCAAAATAAAAGAAATTTCTGCCTTTTTGCCACAAAATAAGGGGAATTTCTGTCTTTTTGCCCCAAAATAAGAGAAATTTCTGCCTTTTTGCCCCCAAATAAGGGGAATTTCAGCCTTTTTACCTCAAAATAAGGGGAATTTCAGCCTTTTTACCTCAAAATAAGGGGAATTTCTGCATTTTTCCCACAAAATATTAAGAATTTCTTAATTTTTTCCCCAAAATAAGGAAAATTTCTGCCTTTTTTTCCGTGAAATAAGTGAAATTTCTGCAATTTTTTTCTAAAATAAGGGAAATTTCTGCAATTTTGCTCCAAAATAAGGGAAATTTCTGGAATTTTGCCCCAAAATACATGGAATATCTGAGTTTTGCCCCAAAAGAAGGAGAATTTCTGTCTTTTTGCCCCAACATATAGGGAATTTCTGCCTTTTTGCCCAACAATTAGGGGAATTTCTGCAATTTTGCCCCAAAATAAGGGAAATTTCTGCAATTTTGCCCCAATGTAAAAGAAATTTCTGCAATTTTGCCCCAAAATAATGGGAATTTCTGACTATTTGCTTCCGAAAAAAAGAAGATTTTCTGTATTTTTGCTCCAAAATAAGGAGAATTTCTGCTTTTTTGCCCGAAAATTGTGAGAATTTCTGCAATTATGCTTCAAAATACAGGGAATTTTTGCTTTTTATCCCAAAAGTAAGGGGAATATATACCTTTTTTTAAAAAAAAGGAAATTTCTTAATTTTTGCCCCAAAATAAGAGGAATTTCTGCCTTTTTACCTCAAAATAAGTGAAATTTCTCCTTTTTTACCCAAAAATAAATGGAATTTCTGTCTTTTTGCAACAAAATAAAAGGAATTTTTAAATTATACCCTGAAATAAGTGATATTTCTGCAATTTTGCCCCAAAATAAAAGAAATTTTTGCCTTTTTGCTACAAAGTAAGGGGAATTTCTGTCTTTTTGCCCCAAAATAAGAGAAATTTCTGCATTTTTGCACCCAATTAAGGGGAATTTCAGCCTTTTTACCTCAAAATATGGGGAATTTCAGCATTTTTACCTCAAATAAGGAAAATTTCTGCATTTTTGCCACAAAATATTAAGAATTTCTTAATTTTTTCCCCAAAATAAGGAAAATTTCTGCCTTTTTTTCTGAAATAAGTGAAATTTCTGCAATTTTGCACCAAAATAAGTGAAATTTCTGCAATTTTGCCCCAAAATGAGGGAAATTTCTGCCTTTTTGCCCTGAAATATATTAAATTGCTGCAATTTTACCCTGAAATATGGTGAATTTCTGCCTTTTTGCCCCAAAATAAGTGGAATTTCTGCATTTTAGCCCCAAAATAGGAAAAATTGTTGCTTTTATTCTCTGAAATAAGTGAAATTTCTGCAATTTTGCCCTAAAATAAGGAAAATTTCTGCAATTTTGCCCCAAAATAAGGGAAATTTCTGGAATTTTGCCCCAAAATACGTGGAATTTCTGAGTTTTGCCCAAAAAGAAGGAGAATTTCTGTCTTTTTCGCCAACATATAGGGAATTTCTGTCTTTTTGTGCCACAATTAGGGGAATTTCTGCAATTTTGCTCCAAAATGCAAGGAATTTCTGTCTTGTTGCCTGAAAATAAGTAGAATGCATAACTTTTTGCCATAAAAAAGGGAAATTTCTTTATTTTTGCTCCAAAATAAGGGGAATTTCAGCATTTTGCATCTAAATAAGTGGAATTTCTGTCTTTTTCCCCCAAACAAAGGGAATTTCTGTCTTTTTTAACCCGAAATAAGGGGAATTTCTGACTTATTACCCTAAAATAAGTGAAATATCTGCAATTTTGCCCCAAAATAAGGGAAATTTCTGCCATTTTGCCCTGAAATATGTGAAATTTCTGTAATTTTACCCCAAAAGAAGGTGAATTTCTGCTTTTTCCCCCCAAAATAATGGGAATTTCTGCCTTTTTGCCCCAAAATAAAAAAATTTTTGCTTTTTTTCTCTGAAATAAGTGAAATTACTGCAATTTTGCCCTAAAATAAGAGAAATTTCTGCCTTTTTGCCCTGAAATCTGTGAAATTTCTGCAATTTTACCCCAAAATAAGGTGAATTTCTGCCTTATTGCCCCAAAATAATGGAAATTTCTGTTTTTGCCCCAAAATAAGAAAAAATTTTGATTTTTTTCCCTGAAATAAGTAAAATTTCTGCAATTTTGCCCCAAAATAAAGGAAATTTCTGCAATTTTGCCCCAAAATAAGGAAAATTTCTGGAACTTTGCCCCAAAATACGTGGAATTTCTGAGTTTTGCCCCAAAATAAGGAGAATTTCTGTCTTTTTGCCCCAACATATAGGGAATTCCTGCCTTTTTGCCCAACAATTAGGAAAATTTCTGCAATTTTGCCCCAAAATAAGGGAAATTTCTGCAAATTTGCCCGAATGTAAAAGAAATTTCTTCAATTTTGCCCCAAAATAAGGGGAATTTCTGACTGTTTGCTCCCGAAAAAAGGAGATTTTCTGTATTTTTGCTCCAAAATAAGGAGAATTTCTGGTTTTTTGCCCGAAAATTATAAGAATTTCTGCAATTATGCTTCAAAATACGGGGAATTTCTACTTTTTATCCCGAAAGTAATGGGAATGTATACCTTTTTCCACAAAAAAGGGAAATTTCTTAATTTTTGCCCCAAAATAAGAGGAATTTCTGCCTTTTTACCTCAAAATAAGTGAAATTTCTCTTTTTTTACCCAAAAATAAATGGAATTTCTGTCTTTTTCCAACAAAATAAAAGGAATTTTTGAATTATACCCTGAAATAAGTGATATTTCTGCAATTTTGCCCCAAAATAAAAAAAATTTCTGCCTTTTTGCCCCCAAATAAGAGGAATTTCAGCCTTTTTACCTCAAAATAAGGGGAATTTCAGCCTTTTTACCTCAAAATAAGGGGAATTTCTGCATTTTTGCCACAAAATATTAAGAATTTCTTAATTTTTTCCCCAAAATAAGAAAAATTTCTGACTTTTTTCCCTGAAATAAGTGAAATTTCTGCAATTTTGCCCTAAAATAAGAGAAATTTCTGCAATTTTGCCCGAAAATAAAGGAAATTTCTGGAATTTTGCCCCAAAATACATGGAATTTCTGAGTTTTGCCTCAAAAGAAGGAGAATTTCTGTCTTTTTGCCCCAACATATAGGGAATTTCTGCCTTTTTGCCCAACAATTAGGGGAATTTCTGCAATTTTGCCCCAAAATAAGGGAAATTTCTGCAATTTTGCCCCAATGTAAAAGAAATTTCTGCAATTTTGCCCCAAAATAAGGGGAATTTCTGACTGCTTCCGAAAAAAAAAAGATTTTCTCTATTTTTGCTCCAAAATAAGGAGAATTTCTGCTTTTTTGCCAGAAAATTATGAGAATTTCTGCAATTATGCTTCAAAATATGGGGAATTTTTGCTTTTTATCCCAAAAGTAAGGGGAATGTATACCTTTTTTAAAAAAAAGGAAAATTTCTTAATTTTTGCCCCAAAATAAGAGGAATTTCTGCCTTTTTACCTCAAAATAAGTGAAATTTCTCCTTTTTTACCCAAAAATAAATGGAATTTCTGTCTTTTTGCAACAAAATAAAAGGAATTTTTGAATTATACCCTGAAATAAGTGATATTTCTGCAATTTTGCCCCAAAATAAAAGAAATTTTTGCCTTTTTGCTACAAAATAAGGGGAATTTCTGTCTTTTTGCCCCAAAATAAGAGAAATTTCTGCCTTTTTGCACCCAATTAAGAGGAATTTCAGCATTTTTACCTCAAAATAAGGGGAATTTCAGCATTTTTACCTCAAAATAAAAAAAAAATTCTGCATTTTTGCCACAAAATTTTAAGAATTTCTTAATTTTTTCTCCAAAATAAGGAAATTTTCTGCCTTTTTTCCCTGAAATAAGTGAAATTTCTGCAATTTGCCCCAAAATAAGTGAAATTTTTGCAATTTTGCCCCAAAATGAGGGAAATTTCTGCCTTTTTGCCCTGAAATATGTGAAATTGCTGCAATTTTACCCTAAAATAAGGTGAATTTCTACCTTTTTGCCCCAAAATAAGTAAAATATCTGCATTTTAGCCCCAAAATAGAAAAAATTTTTGCTTTTTTTCTCTGAAATAAGTGAAATTTCTGCAATTTTGCCCTAAAATAAGGAAAATTTCTGCAATTTTGCCCCAAAATAAGGGAAATTTCTGGAATTTTGCCCCAAAATACGTGGAATTTCTGAGTTTTGCCCCAAAATAAGGAGAATTTCTGTCTTTTTGCCCCAACATATAGGGAATTTCTGCCTTTTTGCCCAACAATTAGGAGAATTTCTGCAATTTTGCCCCAAAATAAGGGAAATTTCTGCAAATTTGCCCGAATGTAAAAGAAATTTCTGCAATTTTGCCCCAAAATAAGGGGAATTTCTGACTGTTTGCTCCCGAAAAAAGGAGATTTTCTGTATTTTTGCTCCAAAATAAGGAGAATTTCTGCTTTTTTGCCCGAAAATTATAAGAATTTCTGCAATTATGCTTCAAAATCCGGGGAATTTCTACTTTTTATCCCGAAAGTAAGGGGAATGTATACCTTTTTCCACAAAAAAGGGGAATTTCTTAATTTTTGCCCCAAAATAAGAGGAATTTCTGCCTTTTTACCTCAAAATAAGTGAAATTTCTCCTTTTTTACACAAAAATAAATGGAATTTCTGTCTTTTTGCAACAAAATAATAGGAATTTTTGAATTATACACTGAAATAAGTGATATTTCTGCAATTTTGCCCCAAAATAAAAGAAATTTCTGCCTTTTTGCCACAAAATAAGGGGAATTTCTGTCTTTTTGCCCCCAAATAAGAGAAATTTATTCCTTTTTGCCCCCGAATAAGGGGAATTTCAGCCTTTTTACTTCAAAATAAGGGGAATTTCAGCCTTTTTACCTCAAAATAAGGGGAATTTCTGCATTTTTGCCACAAAATATTAAGAATTTCTTAATTTTTCCCCAAAATAAGGAAAATTTCTGCCTTTTTTCCCTGAAATAAGTGAAATTTCTGCAATTTTGCCCTAAAATAAGAGAAATCTGCAATTTTTCCCCAAAATAAGGGAAATTTCTGGAATTTTGCCCCAAAATACGTGGAATTTCTGAGTTTTGCCCCAAAAGAAGGAGAATTTCTGTATTTTTGTCCCAACATATAGGGAATTTCTGCCTTGTTGCCCCACAATTAGGGGAATTTCTGCAATTTTGCTCCAAAATGCAAAGAATTTCTGTCTTGTTGCCCGAAAATCAGTGGAATGCATAACTTTTTGCCATAAAAAAGGGAAATTTTTTCATTTTTGCTCCAAAATAAGGGGAATTTCAGCCTTTTTGCCTCTAAATTAGTGGAATTTCTGACTTTTTACCCCAAACACAGGGAATTTCTGTCTTTTTTGCCCCAAAATAGGGAAATTTCTGCCTTTTTGCCCTGAAATATGTGAAATTTCTGCAATTTTACCCCAAAATAAGGTGAATTTCTGCCTTTTTCCCCCAAAATAATGGGAATTTCTGCTATTTGCCCCAAAATAAAAAAAATTTTGCTTTTTTTCTCTGAAATAAGTGAAATTTCTGCAATTTTGCCCTAAAATAGGAGAAATTTCTGCAATTTTTCCTATAATAAGGGAAATGTCTGCAATTTTGCCCCAAAATAAATGGAATTTCTCCCTTTTTGCCTCAAAATAAAGGAAATTTCAGCCTTTTTACCTGAAAATAAGTGAAATTTCTGCAATTTTGCTCCAAAAAAGGTAAATTCCTGCAATTTTGCCCCAAAATAAAGGAAATTTCTTGAATTTTGCCCCAAAATAAGGGGAATTTCTGATTTTTCTCCAAAATAAAGGGAATTTCTGCCTTTTGCCCCAAAATTAGGAGAATTTCTGCAATTTTGCTCCATAATACGGGGAATTTCTGCCTTTTTGCCCAAAAAAAAATGGAATGCATACCTTTTTGCCATAAAAAGGGAAATTTCTTCATTTTTGCTCCAAAATAAAGGAATTTCTGCCTTTTTGCCTCTAAATAAGTGGAATTTCTGTCTTTTTCTCCCAAAACAAAGGGAATTTCTGTCTTTTTTGCCTCAAATAGAAGGAATTTCTGACTTATTATTCTGAAATAAATGACATTTCTGCATTTTTGCCCCAAAATAAAGGAAATTTCTGCAATTTTGCCCCAATGTAAAGGAAATTTCTGCAATTTTGACCCAAAATAATGGGAATTTTTGACTGTTTGCTCTCAAAAAAAGAAGATTTTCTGTCTTTTTGCCCCAAAATAAGGAGAATTTCTGCTTTTTTGCCTGAAAATAATGAGAATTTCTGCAATATTGCTTCAAAATACGGGGAATTTCTGCTTTTAATCACGAAAGTAAGGGGAATGTATACCTTTTGCAACGAAAAAGGGAAATCTCTTCATTTTTGCCCCAAAATAATAGGAATTTCTGCCTTTTACCTCAAAATAAGTGAAATTTCTCCCTTTTTACCCAAAAATAAATGGAATATTTGTCTTTTTGCCCCAAAATAAAAAAAATTTTTGAATTATGCCCTAAAATAAGTGTTATTTCTGAAATTTTGCCCCAAAATAAAAGAAATTTCTGCCTTTTTGCCACAGAATAAGGGGAATTTCTGTCTTTTTGCCCCAAAATTAGGGAAATTTCTGCCTTTTTGCCCCCAAATAAGGGAAATTTCAGCCTTTTTACCTCAAAGTAAGGGGAATTTCTGCATTTTTGCCACAAAATATTAAGAATTTCTGCATTTTTGCCCCAAAATATTGAAAATTTCTGCCTTTTTTCCTGAAATAAGTGAAATTTCTGCAATTTTGCCCCAAAATAAGTGAAATTTCTGCAATTTTGCCCGAAAATAAGGGAAATTTCTGCCTTTTTGCCCTGAAACATGTGAAATTTCTGCAATTTTACCCCAAAAAAAGTGAATTTCTGGATTTTTGCCCCAAAATAATGGGAATTTCTGCTTTTTTTCCCCTAAAAAAAGAAAAATTTTTGCTTTTTTTCTCTATAATAAGTGAAATTTCTGCAATTTTGCCCGAAAATAAAGGATATTTCGGTAATTTTGCCCCAAAATTAGAGAAATTTCTGGAATTTTGCACCAAAATAAGTGGAATTTCTGAGTTTTGCCCAAAAATAAGGAGAATTTTTGTCTTTTTGCCACAACATATAGGGAATTTCTGCCTTTTTGCCCCACAATTAGGGGAATTTCTGAAATTTTGCTCCAAAATATGGGAAATTTCTGTCTTTTTGCCCGAAAATAAGGGGAATGCATAACTTGTTGCCATAAAAAAGAGAAATTTCTTCATTCTTGCTCCAAAATAAGGGGAATTTCTGCCTTTTTGCCTCTAAATAAGTGGAATTTCTGTCTTTTTCCCCCAAAACAAAGGGAATTTCTGTCTTTTTTGCCCCAAAATAAAGGGAATTTCTGACTTATTACCCTGAAATAAGAGAAATTTCTGCAATTTTGCCCCAGAATAAGGAAAATTTCTGTATTTTGCCCTGAAATATGTGAAATTTCTGCAACTTTACCCCAAAATAAGGTGAATTTCGGTTTTTTTGCCCCAAAATAATGGGAATTTCTGCCTTTTTGCCCCAAAATAAGAAAAATTTTTGCTTTTTTTCTCTGAAATAAGTAAAATTTCTGCAATTTTGCCCTAAAATAAAGGAAATTTCTGCTATTTTTTTTCGTTAATAAGGGAAATTTCTGCAATTTTGCCCCAATGTAAAGGAAATTTCTGCAATTTTGCCCCAAAATAAGGAGAATTTCTGACTGTTTGCTCCCGAAAAAAGGAGATTTTCTGTCTTTTTGCTTCAAAATAAGGAGAATTTCTGCCTTTTTGCACGAAAATTATGAGAATTTCTGCAATATTGCTTCAAAATACGGGGAATTTCTGCTTTTTATCCCGAAAGTAAGGGGAATGTATATTTTTTGCCACAAAAAAGGAAAATTTCTTCATTTTTGCTCCAAAATAAGGGGAATTTCTGCCTTTTTGCCTCTAAATAAGTGGAATTTCTGTCTTTTTCCCAAAAATCAA
>NW_027667880.1:0-63000 GCF_963924665.1 Micromys minutus | reverse complement strand
GGGCAAAATTCCAGAAATTTCCCTTATTTTGGGGCAAAATTGCAGAAATTTTACTTATTTTGGAGCAAAATTGCAGAAATTTCACTTATTTCAGGAAAAAAAGCAGAAATTTTCCTTATTTTGGGGCAAAAATGCAGAAATTCCTAATATTTTGTGCCAAAATTCAGAAATTCCCCTTATTTTGAGGTAAAAACGCTGTAATTCCCGTTATTTGGGGGCAAAAAGCTAGAAATTTCCCTTATATTGGGGCAAAATTGCAGAAATTTCACTTATTTCAGGGTAATAAGTCAGAAATTTTTCTTATTTTGTGTCAAAAATGACAGTAATTCCCTTTGTTTTGGGGGAAAAAGACAGAAATTCCACTTATTTAGAGGCAAAAAAGCAGAAATTCGCCTTATATTAGGGCAAAATTGCAGAAATTTCCCTTATTTGTGGGCAAAAAAACAGAAATTCCCCTTATTTTGTGGCAAAATTCCAGAATTTCCCTTATTATGGGGCAAAATTGCAGAAATTTCACTTATTTCAGGGTAATAAGTCAGAAATTTTTCTTATTTTGGGTCAAAAATGACAGTAATTCCCTTTGTTTTGGGGGAAAAAGACAGAAATTCCACTTATTTAGAGGCAAAATAGCAGAAATTCGCCTTATATTAGGGCAAAATTGCAGAAATTTCCCTTATTTGTGGGAAAAAAAACAGAAATTCCCCTTATTTTGTGGCAAAATTCCAGAATTTCCCTTATTATGGGGAAAAATTGCAGAAATTTCCATTAAATAGGGCAAAATTGCTGAAATTTCACTTATTTCAGAGAAAAAATGCAAAAATTTTTCTTATTTTGGGGCAAAAAGGCAGAAATTCCCATTATTTTGGGGCAAAAAGGCAGAAATTCACCTTATTTTAGGCTAAAATTGCAGAAATTTCACTTATTTCAGGGCAAAAAGGCAGAAATTTCCCTTAATTTGGGGCAAAAATGAAGAAATTTCCCTTTATTATGGGAAAAAAGAATGCATTCCCCTTATTTTCGGGCAAAAAGGCAGAAATTCCACGTATTTTGGAGCAAAATTGCAGAAATTCTTCTAATGTGGGGCAAAAAGGCAGAAATTCTCCTTATTTTGGGGCAAAACTCAGAAATTCCACTTATTTTGGGGCAAAATTGCAGAAATTTCCCTTATTTTAGGACAAAATTGCAGAAATTTCACTTATTTTGGGACAAAATTGCAGAAATTTCACTTATTTCAACGAAGAAAGGCAGAAATTTTCCTTATTTTGGGGCAAAAAGGCAGAAATTCTTAATATTTTGTGGCAAAAATGCAGAAATTCACCTTATTTTGAGGTAAAATGCTGAAATTCCCAATATTGTGGGGCAAAAGGCAGAAATTTCCCTATTTTTAGGGCAAATTTGCATAAATTTCACTTATTTCATGGTAATAAGTCAGAAATTTTCCTTATTTTGGGGCAAAAAAGACAGAAATTCTCTTTGTTTTGGGGAAAAAAACAGAAATTCCACTTATTTAGAGGCAAAGAGACAAAAGTTCCCCTTATTTTGTAGCAAAAATAAAGAAATTTCCCTTTTTTATGGCAAAAAGGTATGCATTTTTCTTATTTTCGAACAAAAAGTCAGAAATTTTCCATATTTTGGGGCAAAAGGCAGAAATTCCCCTTATTTTTGGGCAAAATTGCAGAAATTTCCCTAATTGTGTGGCAAAAAACAGAAATTTCCCTTATTTTGAAGCAAAATTGCAGATATTTCCCTTATTATGGGGAAAAATTGCAGAAATTTCTCTTATTTTAGGGCAAAGTTGCGGAAATTTCACTAATTGTGGGCAAAAAGGCAGAAATTCTCCTTATTTTGGGGCAAAAAAGCAGAAATTCCTAATATTTTGTGGCAAAAATGCAGAAATTCCCCTTATTTTGAGGTAAAATGCTGAAATTCCCCTTATTTTGGGGCAAAAGGCAGAAATTTCCCTATTTTTCGGGCAAATTTGCAGAAATTTCACTTATTTCATGGTAATAAGTCAGAAATTTTCCTTATTTTGGGGCAAAAATGACATTAATTCTCTTTGTTTTGGGGGAAAAAACAGAAATTCCACTTATTTAGAGGCAAAAAGGCAAAAGTTCCTCTTATTTTGGAGCAAAAATGAAGAAATTTCCCTTTTTTATGGCAAAAAGGTAAGCATTTTTTTTATTTTCGGACAAAAAGGCAGAAATTCCCCATATTTTGGGGCAAAAGGCAGAAATTCCCTTTATTTTTGTGCAAAATTGCAGAAATTTCCCTAATTGTAGGGCAAAAAACAGAAATTCCTTTTATTTTGAAACAAAATTGCAGAAATTTCCGTTATTATGGGGAAAAACTGCAGAAATTTCTCTTATTTTAGGGCATAATTGCAGAAATTTCACTAATTGTGGGCAAAAAGGCAGAAATTCTCCTTATTTTGGGGAAAAACTCTGAAATTCCACTTATTTTGGGGCAAAATTCCAGAAATTGTCCTTATTTTGGGGCAAAAAGGCAGAAATTCCTAATATTTGTGCCAAAATTCAGAAATTCCCCTTATTTTGAGGTAAAAAGGCTGAAATTCCCCTTATTTGGGGGCAAAAAGGCAGAAATTTCCCTTATATTGGGGCTAAATTGCAGAAATTTCACTTATTTCAGGGTAATAAGTAAGAAATTTTCCTTATTTTCGGGCAAAAATGACAAAAATTCTTTTCGTTTTGGAGGAAAAAACAGAAATTCCACTTATTTAGAGGCAAATAAGCAGAAATTACCCTTATTTTAGGGCAAAATTGCAGAAATTTCCCTTATTTGGGGGCAAAAAAACAGAAATTCCCCTTATTTTGGGGCAAAATTCCAGAAATTTCCCTTATTATCGGGGAAAATTGCAGAAATTTCCTTTATTTTAGGGCAAATTTGCAGAAATTTCACTTATTTCAGAGAAAAAAGACAAAAATTTTTCTTATTTTGGGGCAAATGTCAGAAATTTCCCGTATTTTGAGGCAAAATTGCAGAAATTCCCCTAATGTCGGGTAAAAAGGCAGAAGTTTTCCTTATTTTGCGGCAAAACTCAGAAATTCCACTTATTTTGCGGCAAAATAGCAGAAATTTATCTTATTTTGGGGCAAAATTGCAGAAATTTCACTTATTTCAAGGAAAAAAGGCAAAAATTTTCCTTATTTTGTGGCAAAAAAGCCGAAATTCCTAATATTTTGTGGCAGAAATGCATAAATTCACCTTATTTTGAGGTAAAATTCTGAAATTCACCTTATTTTGGGGCAAAAGCCAGAAATTTCCCTATTTTGGGGGCAAATTTGCAGAAATTTCACTTATTTCATAGTAATAAGTCAGAAATTTTCCTTATTTTGGGGCAAAAAAGACAAAAATTCTTTTTGTTTTGGGGGAAAATGACAGAAATTCCACTTATTTAGAGGCAAAAAGGCAAAAGTTCCGCTTATTTTGGAGCAAAAATGAAGAAATTTCTCTTTTTTATGGCAAAAAGGTATGCATTTTTTTTTATTTTCGAACAAAAAGGCAGAAATTCCCCATATTTTGGAGCAAAAGGCAAAAATTCCCCTTATTTTTGGGCAAAATTGCAGAAATTTCCCTAATTGTGGGGCAAAAAACAGAAATTCCCCTTATTTTGATGCAAAATTGCAGAAATTTCCCTTATTATGGGGAAAAATTGCAGAAATTTCCCTTATTTTAGGGCAAAATTGCAGAAATTTCACTAATTGTGGGGCAAAAAGCAGAAATTACCATTATTTTGGGGCAAATCTCAGAAATTCCACTTATTTTGGGGCAAAATTCCAGAAATTTCCCTTATTTTGGGGCAAAATTGCAGAAATTTTACTTATTTTGGGGCAAAATTGCAGAAATTTCCCTTATTTTGAGGTAAAATGCAGAAATTCCCCATATTTTGGGGCAAAAGGCAGAAATTTCCCTTTTTTGGGGCAAATTTACAGAAATTTCACTTATTTCAGGGAAAAAGCAGAAATTTTCCTTATTTGGGGCAAAAAGGCAGAAATTCCTAATATTTTGTGCCAAAATTCAGAAATTCCCCTTATTTTGAGGTAAAAAGTCTGTAATTCCCCTTATTTGGGGGCAAAAAGGCAAAAATTTCCCTTATATTGGGGCTAAATTGCAGAAATTTCACTTATTTCAGGGTAATAAGTCAGAAATTTTCCTTATTTTGGGGCAAAAATGACAGAAATTCCCTTGGTTTTGGGGGAAAAAGACCGAAATTCCACTTATTTAGAGGCAAAAAGCAGAAATTCCCCTATTTTAGGGCAAAATTGCAGAAATTTCCTTTATTTGGGGGCAAAAAAATAAAAATTCCCCTTATTTTGGGGCGAAATTTCCCTTATTATCGGTAAAAATTGCAGAAATTTCCTTTATTTTAGGGCAAAATTGAAGAAATTTCACTTATTTCAGAGAAAAAAGGCAAAAATTTTTCTTATTTTGGGGCAAAAAGGCAGAAATTCCCCGTATTTTGGAGCAAAATTGCAGAAATTCCGCTAATGTGGGGCAAAAAGGCAGAAATTCTCCTTATTTTGGGGCAAAACTCAGAAATTCCACTTATTTTGAGGCAAAATTGCAGAAATTTCTCTTTATTTTGGAGCAAAATTGCAGAAATTTCACTTATTTTGGGGCAAAATTGCAGAAATTTCACTTATTTCAAAATAAAAAGGAAGAAATTTTCCTTATTTTGGGGCAAAGGGCAGAAATTTCCCTATTTTTGGGGCAAATTTGCAGAAATTTCACTTATTTCATGGTAATAAGTCAGAAATTTTCCTTATTTTTGGGCAAAAAAGACAGAAATTCTCTTTGTTTTGAGAGAAAAAAAACAGAAATTCCACTTATATAGAGGCAAAAAGGCAAAAGTCCCCCTTATTTTGGAGCAAAAATGAAGAAATTTCCCTTTTTTATGGCAAAAATGTATGCATTCTTCTTATTTTCAGACAAAAAGGCAGAAATTCCCCATATTTTGGGGCAAAAGGCAGAAATTTCCCTTATTTTTGGGCAAAATTGCAGAAATTTCCCTAATTGTGGGGTATAAAACAGAAATTCCCCTTATTTTGGGACAAAATGTCAGAAATTTCCCTTATTATGAGGAAAAATTGCAGAAATTTTTCTTATTTTAGGGCAAAATTGCAGAAATTTCACTAATTGTGGCGCAAAAAGGCAGAAATTCCCCTTATTTTTGGGCAAAAATCAGAAATTCCACTTAATTTGGGGCAAAATTCCAAAAAATGTCCCTTATTTTGGGGCAAAATTGCAGAAATTATACTTATTTTGGGGCAAAATTGCAGAAATTTCACTTATTTCAGGGAAAAAAGCAGAAATTTCTTTATTTTGGGGCAAAAAGGCAGAAATTCCTAATATTTTGTAGCAAAAATGCAGAAATTCCCCTTATTTTGAGGTAAAATGCTGAAATTCCTCTTATTTTGGGGCAAAAGGCAGAAATTTCAATATTTTTGGGGCAAATTTGCAGAAATTTCACTTATTTCATGGTAATAAGTCAGAAATTTTCCTTATTTTTGGGCAAAATAGACAGAAATTCTATTTGTTTTGAGAGAAAAAAACAGAAATTCCACTTATATAGAGGCAAAAAGTCAAAAGTTCCCCTTATTTTAAAGCAAAAATGAAGAAATTTCCCTTTTTTATGGCAAAAAGGTATGCATTCTTCTTATTTTCAGGCAAAAAGGCAGAAATTCCCCATATTTTGGGGCAAAAGGAAGAAATTTCCCTTATTTTTGGGCAAAATTGCAGAAATTTCCCTAATTGTGGGGTATAAAACAGAAATTCCCCTTATTTTGGGGCAAAATGTCAGAAATTTTCCTTATTATGTGGAAAAATTGCAGAAAATTTCCTTATTTTAGGGCAAAATTGCAGAAATTTCACTAATTGTGGCGCAAAAAGGCAGAAATTCCCCTTATTTTTGGGCAAAAATCAGAAATTCCACTTAATTTGGGGCAAAATTCCAGAAATTTCCCTTATTTTGGGGCAAAATTGCAGAAATTTTACTTATTTTGGGGCAAAATTTAAGAAATTTCACTTATTTCAGGGAAAAAAGGCAGAAATTTTCCTTATTTTGGGGCAAAAAGGTAGAAATTCCTAATATTTTGTGCCAAAATTCAGAAATTCTTCTTATTTTGAGGTAAAAAGGCTGAAATTCCCGTTATTTGGGGGCAAAAAGGCAGAAATTTCCCTTATATTGTGCAAAATTGCAGAAATTTCATTTATTTTAGGGCAAAAAGCAGAAATTCTCTTTGTTTTGGGGGAAAAAAACAGAAATTCCACTTATTTAGAGGCAAAAAGGCAAAAGTTCCCCTTATTTTGGAGCAAAAATGAAGAAATTTCCCTTTTTTATGGCAAAAAGGTATGCATTTTTCTTATTTTCGGACAAAAAGGCAGAAATTCCCCATATTTTGGGGCAAAAGGCAGAAATTTCCCTTATTTTTGGGCAAAATTGCAGAAATTTCCCTAATTGTGGGGTATAAAACAGAAATTCCCCTTATTTTGGGACAAAATGTCAGAAATTTCCCTTATTATGAGTAAAAATTGCAGAAATTTTTCTTATTTTAGGGCAAAATTGCAGAAATTTCACTAATTGTGGCGCAAAAAGGCAGAAATTCTCCTTATTTTGGGGCAAAAAAGCAGAAATTCCTAATATTTTGTCGCAAAAATGCAGAAATTCCCCTTAAATTGAGGTAAAATGCTGAAATTCCCCTTATTTTGGGGCAATAGGCAGAAATTTCCCTTTTTTTCGGGCAAATTTGCAGAAATTTCACTTATTTCATGGTAATAAGTCAGAAATTTTCCTTATTTTGGGGCAAAAATGACATTAATTCTCTTTGTTTTGGGGGAAAAAACAGAAATTCCACTTATTTAGAGGCAAAAAGGCAAAAGTTCCTCTGATTTTGGAGCAAAAATGAAGAAATTTCCCTTTTTTATGACAAAAAGGTATGCATTTTTCTTATTTTCGGAAAAAAAGGCAGAAATTCCCCATATTTTGGGGCAAAAGGCAGAAATTCCCCTTATTTTTGGGCAAAATTGCAGAAATTTCCCTAATTGTAGGGCAAAAAACAGAAATTCCCCTTATTTTGAAGCAAAATTGCAGAAATTTCCATTATTATGGGGAAAAACTGCAGAAATTTCTCTTATTTTAGGGCAAAATTGCAGAGATTTCACTAATTGTGGGCAAAAAGGCAGAAATTCTCCTTATTTTGGGGCAAAACTCAGAAATTCCACTTATTTTGGGGCAAAATTCCAGAAATTTTCCTTATTTTGGGGCAAAATTGCAGAAATTTTACTTATTTTGGGGCAAAATTGCAGAAATTTCACTTATTTCAGGGAAAATGACAGAAATTGTCCTTATTTTGGGGCAAAAAGGCAGAAATTCCTAATATTTTGTGCCAAAATTCAGAAATTCCCCTTATTTTGAGGTAAAAAGGCTGAAATTCCCCTTATTTGGGGGCAAAAAGGCAGAAATTTCCCTTATATTGGGGCTAAATTGCAGAAATTTCACTTATTTCAGGGTAATAAGTCAGAAATTTTCCTAATTTGGGGCAAAAATGACAAAAATTCTTTTCGTTTTGGAGGAAAAAGACAGAAATTCCACTTATTTAGAGGCAAATAAGCAAAAATTACCCTTATTTTAGGGCAAAATTGCAGAAATTTCGCTTATTTGGGGGCAAAAAAACAGAAATTCCCTTTATTTAGGAGCAAAATTCCAGAAATTTCCTTATTATCGGGGAAAATTGCAGAAATTTCCTTTATTTTAGGGCAAATTTGCAGAAATTTCACTTATTTCAGAGAAAAAAGGCAAAAATTTTTCTTATTTTGGGGCAAATGTCAGAAATTTCTCGTATTTTGAGGCAAAATTGCAGAAATTCCCCTAGTGTGGGGTAAAAAGGCAGAAATTTTCCTTATTTTGCGGCAAAACTCAGAAATTCCACTTATTTTGCGGCAAAATAGCAGAAATTTACCTTATTTTGGGGCAAAATTGCAGAAATTTCACTTATTTTGAGGGAAAAATTGCAGAAATTTCACTTATTTCAAAGAAAAAAGGCAAAAATTTTCCTTATTTTGGAGCAAAAAGGCAGAAATTGCTAATATTTTGTGGCAGAAATGCATAAATTCATCTTATTTTGAGATAAAATGCTGAAATTCACCTTATTTTGGGGCAAAAGCCAGAAATTTCCCTATTTTGGGGGCAAATTTGCAGAAATTTCACTTATTTCATGGTAATAAGTCAGAAATTTACCTTATTTTGGGGCAAAAAAGACAAAAATTCTCTTTGTTTTGGGGGAAAACGACAGAAATTCCACTTATTTAGAGGCAAAAAGGCAAAAGTTCCCCTTATTTTGGAGCAAAAATGAAAAAATTTCCCTTTTTTATGGCAAAAAGGTATGCATTTTTTTTATTTTCGAACAAAAAGGCAGAAATTCCCCATATTTTGGAGCAAAAGGCAAAAATTCCCCTTATTTTTGTGCAAAATTGCAGAAATTTCTCTAATTGTGGGGCAAAAAACAGAAATTCCCCTTATTTTGATGCAAAATTGCAGAAATTTCCCTTATTATGGGGAAAAATTGCAGAAATTTCCCTTATTTTAGGGCAAAATTGCAGAAATTTCACTAATTGTGGGGCAAAAAGGCAGAAATTCTCCTTATTTTGGGGCAAATCTCAGAAATTCCACTTATTTTGGGGCAAAATTCCAGAAATTTTCCTTATTTTGGGGCAAAATTGCAGAAATTTTACTTATTTTGGGGCAAAATTGCAGAAATTTCACTTATATCAGGGAAAAAAGGCAGAAATTGTCCTTATTTTGGGGCAAAAAGGCAGAAATTCCTAATATTTGTGCCAAAATTCAGAAATTCCCCTTATTTTGAGGTAAAAAGGTTAAAATTCCCCTTATTTGGGGGCAAAAAGGCAGAAATTTCCCTTATATTGGGGCAAAATTGCAGAAATTTTACTTATTTCAGGGTAATAAGTCAGAAATTTTCTTTATTTTGAGGCAAAAATGACAGAAATTTCCTTTGTTTTGGGGGAAAAAGACAGAAATTCCACTTATTTAGAGGCAAAAAAGCAGAAATTCCTCTTATTTTAGGGCAAAATTGCAGAAATTTCCCTTATTTGGGGGCAAAAAAACCGAAATTCCCCTTATTTTGGGGCAAAATTCCAGAAATTTCCCTTATTATCGGGAAAAATTGCAGAAATTTCCTTTATTTAAGGCAAAATTGCAGAAATTTCACTTATTTCAGAGAAAAAAGGCAAAAATTTTTCTTATTTTGTGGCAAAAAGGCAGAAATTCCCATTTTTTAAAGCAAAAAAACAGAAATTCACCTTATTTTGGGCTAAAATTGCAGAAATTTCACATATTTCAGGGCAAAAAGGCAGATATTTCCCTTAATTTGGGGCAAAAATGAAGAAATTTCCCTTTTTTATGGCAAAAAGGTTTGCATTCCCCTTATTTTCGGGAAAAAAAGGCAGAAATTCCCCGTATTTTGAAGCAAAATTGCAGAAATTCCCGTAATTGTGGGGCAAAAAGGTAGAAATTCTCCTTATTTTGGGGCAAAACTCAGAAATTCCACTTATTTTGGGGCAAAATTGCAGAAATTTTCCTTATTTTGGGGCAAAATTGCAGAAATTTCACTTATTTTGAGGCAAAATTGCAGAAATTTCACTTATTTCAGGGAAAAAAGGCAGAAATTTTCCTTATTTTGGGGCAAAAAAGACAGAAATTCCCTTTATTTTGGGGGATAAAAGACAGAAATTCCACTTATGTAGAGACAAAAAGGCAAAAGTTCCCCTTATTTTGGAGCAAAAATGAAGAAATTTCCCTTTTTTATGGCAAAAAGGTATGCATTTTTCTTATTTTCAGACAAAAAGGCAGAAATTCCCCATATTTTGGGGCAAAAGGCAGAAATTACCCTTATTTTTGGGCAAAATTGCAGTAATTTCCCTAATTGTGGGGCAAAAAACAGATATTCCCCTTATTTTGGGGCAAAATTGCAGAAATTTCCCTTATTATGAGGAAAAATTGCAGAAATTTCCGTTATTTAAGGGCAAAATTGCAGAAATTTCACTAATTGTGGCACAAAAAAGCAGAAATTCTCCTTATTTTGGGGCAAAACTCAGATATTCCACTTATTCTGGGGCAAAATTCCTGAAATTTCCTTTATATTTGGGCAAAATTGCAGAAATTTTACATATTTTACTTCAAAATTGGAGAAATTCCCCTTATTTGGTGGCAAAAAGGCAGAAATTTTCCTTATTTTGGGGCAAAAAAGACAGAAATTCCCTTTGTTTTGGGGAGAAAAGACAGAAATTCCGCTTATTTAGAGGCAATAAGGCAAAATTTCCACTAATTTTGGAGCAAAAATGAAGAAATTTCCCTTTTTTATGGCAAAAAGTTATGCATTCTTCTTATTTTTGGACAAAAAGTCAGAAATTCCCCATATTTTGGGGCAAAAGGCTGAAATTCCTTTTATTTTAAGGCAAAATTGTAGAAATTTCCCTAATTGTGGGGCAAAAAAGAGAAATTCCCCTTATTTTGAAGCAAAATTGCAGAAATTTCCCTTATTATGGGGAAAAATTGCAGAAATTTCTCTTATTTTAGGGCAAAATTGCAGAAATTTCACTAATTGTGGGGCAAAAAGGCAGAAATTCTCCTTATTTTGGGGCAAAACTCAGAAATTCCACTTATTTTGGGGCAAAATTCCAGAAATTTTCCTTATTTTGGGGCAAAATTGCAGAAATTTCACTTATTTTGGGGCAAAATTGCAGAAATTTCACTTATTTCAGGGAAAAAAGGCAGAAATTTTTCTTATTTTGGGGCAAATAGGCAGAAATTCTCCATATTTTGGTGCAAAAATCAGAAATTTCCCTTATTTTGAGGTAAAATGCAGAAATTCCCCTTATTTTGGGGCAAAAGGCAGAAATTTCTTTTTTAGGGGGCAAATTTACAGAAATTTCACTTATTTCAGGGAAAAAGCAGAAATTTTCCTTATTTTGGGGCAAAAAGGCAGAAATTCCTAATATTTTGTGCCAAAATTTAGAAATTCCCCTTATTTTGAGGTAAAAAGGCTGAAATTCCCCTTATTTGGGGGCAAAAAGGCAGAAATTTCCCTTATATTGGGGCAAAATTGCAGAAATTTCACTTATTTCAGGGTAATAAGTCAGAAATTTTCCTTAATTTGGGGCAAAAATGACAGATATTCCCCTTTTTTGGGGGAAAAAGACAGAAATTCCACTTATTTAGAGGCAAAATAGCAGAACTTCCTCTTATTTTAGGGCAAAATTGCAGAAATTTCCCTTATTTGGGGGCAAAAAAACAAAAATTCCCCTTATTTTAAGGCAAAATTCCCGAAATTTCCTTTATTATGGGGAAAAATGGCAGAAATTTCCCTGTTTTTGGGGCAAATTTGCAGAAATTTCACTTATTTCAGAGTAATAAGTCAGAAATTTTCCTTATTTTGGGGCAAAATACAGAAATTTGCTTTGTTTTTGGGGAAAAATACAGAAATTCCACTTATTTAGAGGTAAAAAGGGTAAAGTTCCCCTTATTTTGGAGCAAAAATGAAGAAATTTCCCTTTTTTATGGCAAAAAGTTATGCATTCTTCTTATTTTCGGACAGAAGGCAGAAATTTCCCATATTTTGGGGCAAAAGGCAGAAATTTCTCTTATTTTAGGGCAAAATTGCAAAAATTTCCCTTATTTAGGGGCAAAAAAACAGAAATTCTTCTTATTTTGGGGCAAAATTCCAGAAATTTCCCTTATTATCGGGAAAAATTGCAGAAATTTCCTTTATGTTAGGGCAAAATTGCAGAAATTTCACTTATTCCAGAGAAAAAATGCAAAAATTTTTCTTATTTTGGGGCAAAAAGACAGAAATTCCCTTTTTTTGGGGCAAAAAAGCAGAAATTCACCTTATTTTGGGCTAAAATTGCAGAAATTTCACATATTTCAGGGCAAAAAGCAGAAATTTCCCTTAATTTGGGGCAAAAATGAAGAAATTTCGCTTTTTTATGGCAAAAAGGTATGAATTCCCCTTATTTTCGGGCAAAAAGGGAGAAATTCCCTATATTTTGGAGCAAAATTGCAGAAATTCCCCATATTGTGGGGCAAAAAGGAAGAAATTCTCCTTATTTTGGAGCAAAATTCAGAAATTCCACTTATTTTGGGGCAAAAAGGCAGAAATTCCCATTATTTTGGGGCAAAAAGGCAGAAATTCAACTTATTTTGGGCTAAAATTGCAGAAATTTCACATATTTCAGGGCAAAAAGGCAGAAATTTCTTTAATTTGGGGCAAAATTGCAGAAATTTCACTAATTGTGTGGCAAAAAGGCAGAAATTCTCCTTATTTTGGGGCAAAACTCAGAAATTCCACTTATTTTGGGGCAAAACTCAGAAATTCCACTTATTTTGGGGCAAAATTGCAGAAATTTTACTTATTTTGGGGAAAAATTGCAGAAATTTCACTTATTTCAGGGAAAAAAGGCAGAAATTTTTTTATTTTGGGGCAAAAAGTCAGAAATTCCTAAATTTTGAGCCAAAATTCAGATATTCCCCTTATTTTGAGGTAAAAAGGCTAAATTTCCTCTTATTTGGGGGCAAAAAGGCAGAAATTTCCCTTATATTGAGGCAAAATTGCAGAAGTTTCGCTTATTTCAGGGTAATAAGTCAGAAATTTTCCTTATTTTGGGGCAAAAATGACAGAAATTCCCTTTGTTTTGGGGGAAAAAGACAGAAATTCCACTTATTTAGAGGCAAAAAAGCAGAAATTTTCCTTATATTAGAGCAAAATTGCAGAAATTTCCCTTATTTGGGGGCAAAAAAACAGAAATTCCCTTTATTTTGGGGCAAAATTCCAGAAATTTTTCTTATTATGGGGAAAAATTGCAGAAATTTTCTTTATTTTAGGGCAAAATTGCAGAAATTTCACTTATTTCAGAGAAAAAATGCAAAAATTTTTCTTATTTTGGGGCAAAAAGGCAGAAATTCCCATTATTTTGGGGCAAAAAGGCAGAAATTCACCTTATTTTGGGCTAAAATTGCAGAAATTTCACATATTTCAGGGCAAAAAGGCAGAAATTTCCCTTAATTGGGGGTAAAAATGAGGAAATTTCGCTTTTCTATGGCAAAAAGGTATGCATTCCCCTTATTTTCGGGCAAAAGGGCAGAAATTCCTTGTATTTTGGAGCAAAATTGCAGAAATTCCTCTAATTGTGGGGCAAAAGGCAGAAATTCTCCTTATTTTGGGGCAAAACTCAGAAATTCCACTTGTTTTGGGGCAAAATTCCAGAAATTTTCCTTATTTTGGGGCAAAAAGGCAGAAATTCTCCATATTTTGGTACAAAAATCAGAAACTTCCCTTATTTTGAGGTAAAAGTCTGAAATTGCCCTTATTTTGTGGCAAAAGGCAGAAATTTCCATTTTTTGGTGCAAATTTGCAGAAATTTCACTTATTTCAGGGTAATAAGTCAGAAATTTTCTTTATTTTGGGGCAAAAAAGACAGAAATTCTTTTTGTTTTGGGGGAAAAAGACAGAAATTCCACTTATTTAAAGGTAAAAAGGCAAAATTTTCCCTTATTTTGGAGCAAAATGAAGAAATTTCTTTTTTTATGGCAAAAAGGTATGCATTCTTCTTATTTTCAGAGAAAAAGGCAGAAATTTCCCATATTTTGGGGCAAAAGGCAGAAATTCCCCTTTTTTTGCGCAAAATTTCAGAAATTTCACTAATTGTAAGGCAAAAAGGCAGAAATTCTCCTTATTTTGGGGCATAACTCAGAAATTCCACTTATTTGGGGGCAAAATTCCAGAAATTTTTCTTATTTTGGGGCAAAATTGCAGAAATTTTACTTAATTTGGGGCAAAATTGCAGAAATTTCACTTATTTCAGGGAAAAAAGGCAGAAATTTTCCTTATTTTGGGGCAAAAAGGTAGAAATTCCTAATATTTTGTGCCAAAATTCAGAAATTCTTATTATTTTGAGGTAAAAAGGCTGAAATTCCCCTTATTTGGGGGCAAAAAGGCAGAAATTTCCCTTATATTGGGCAAAATTGCAGAAATTTCATTTATTTTAGGGCAAAAAGCAGAAATTTCTTTTATTATGGTACAAAATTGAAGAAATTTTCCTTATTTTAGATCAAAAAAACAGAAATTCCCCATATTTTGGGGTAAAAGGCAGAAATTCTTCTTATTTTGCAGTAAAATGCATAAATTCCCCTTATTTAGAGGTAAAATGCAGAAATTCCCCAAATATTGGGGGAAAATGCAGAAATTCCCTTTATTTTGGGGCTAAAAGGCAGAAATTAACCGCATTTTGAAGCAAAATTGCAGAAATTCTCATAATTTTGGGGCAAAATACAGAAAATCTCCTTATTTCGGGAGCGAAAAGTCAGAAATTCCCCTTATTTTGGGGCAAAATTGCAGAAACTTTCTTTACATTGGGGCAAAATTGCAGAAATTTCCCTTATTTTGGGGCAAAATTGCAGAAATTTCACTTATTTCAGAAAAGAGGCAGAAATTTTCTTATTTTGGGGCAAAAAGGCAGAAATTTCTTTTATTTTGGTACAAAATTGCAGAAATTTTTCTTATTTTGGGGTTAAAAGGCAGAAATTCCCCATATTTTGGGGCAATAAGGCAGAAATTCCCCTTATTTTGAGGTAAAAAGGCTGAAATTCCCCTTATTTTCAGGCAAAAAGTCAAAAATTCCCCCTATTTTGGTGCAAAAAGGCAGAAATTCCGCTTTTTTGGGGTAAAACTGCAGAAATTTCACTTATTTAGCGGCAAAATGGCAGAAATTCCCCTTATTTTCGGCGAAAAAGGCAGAAAATCCCCGTATTTTGGAGCAAAATTGCAGAAATTCACCTAATTTGGGGGTAAAAAATACAGTAATTTACTTTATTTTGGGGCAAAAAGGCAGAAATTCTCCTTCTTTAGGGGCAAAAGGGAAAAATTCTCTTTATTATAGAGCAAAATTGCAGAAATTTCCCTTATTTGGGGGCAAAAAACGGAAATTCCCCTTATTTTGGGGCAAAATTGCAGAAATTTCCCATATTATGAGGAAAAATTGCAGAAATTTCCCTTATTTTGTGGCAAAATTGCAGAAATTTCACTTATTTCAGGGTCATAAGTCAGAAATTTTCCTTATTTTGGAGCAAAAAAGACAGAAATTCCCTTTGTTTTGGGGGTAAAGACAGAAATTCCACTTATTTAGAGGCAAAAAGGTAGAAATTCCTCTTATTTTGGAGCAAAAAGGAAGAAATTATCCTTTTTTTGGCAAAAAGGTATGCATTCCCCTTATTTTTGAGCAAAAATGCAGAAATTCCCCGTATTTTGGAGCAAAATTGCAGAAATTCCCCTAATTGTGGGGCAAAATGCAGAAATTCCCTATATGTTGGGGCAAAAAGACAGAAATTCTCCTTATTTTGGGGCAAAACTCAGAAATTCCACTTTTTTTGGAGTAAAATTCCAGAAATTTCCCTAATTTTGGGGCAAAATTGCAGAAATTTCATTTATTTTGGGGCAAAATTGCAGAAATTCCCCTTATTTTGGGGCAAAATGATGAAATCCCTAATTTTTGGCTAAAATTTAAGAAATTTCACTTATTTCAGGACAAAAAGGCAGAAATTCCCCTTATTTTGGGGCAAAAAAGCAGAAATTCCCCTTATTTTGGGATAAAATTGCAGAAATTTCTTTTATTTGAGAGCAAAAAGGCAAAAAATCCCCTTAATTTCGGGTAAAAAGGCAGAAATTCCCCATATTTTGGAGCCAAATTGCAGAGATTTCCCTAATATTGGGGCAAAAATGCAGAAATTCCCTTTATTTGGGGAAAAAAGGCAGAAGTTCTCCTTATTTTCGGGAAAAGAAGAAGAAATTCCCTGTATTTTGAAGCAAAATTGCAGAAACTCCCAAAATTTTGGGGCAAAATGCAGAAATTCCCTTTATTTTGGAGCAAAAATACAGATATTCTCCTTATTTTGGGGCAAAAATCAGAAATTTCTCTTATTTGGGGCAAAATTGCAGAAATTTCACTTATTTTCAGGTAAAAAGGCTGAAATTTCCTTTTTTGGGGGCAAAAAGACAGAAATTCCTTATATTTTGGGGCAAAGAGGCAGAAATTCCTTTTATTTTGAGGTAATAAGGCTGAAATTCTCCTTATTTGAAGCAAAAAGGCAGAAATTCCCCTTATTTTGGAATAAAATTTCAGAAATTTCAAATATTTCAGGGCAAAATGGCAGAAATTCCCCTTATTTTGGGGCAAAACGATGAAATCCCTTATTTTTGGCTAAAATTGAAGAAATTTCACTTATTTCGGGACTAAAAGGCAGAAATTGCAATTAATTTCAGGCAAAAAGGCAGAAATTCCCCTTATTTTGGGGCAAAAAGTCAGAAATTCCCCTTATTTTGGGATAAAATTGCAGAAATTCCCTTTATTTTGGAGCAAAAAGGCAGAAAATCCCCTTAATTTCGGGTAAAAAGGCAGTAATTCCCCATATTTTGGAGCAAAATTGCAGAAATTCCCCTAATATTGGGGCAAAATTGCAGAAATTTCCTTTATTTGGGGCAAAAAGGCAGAAGTTCCCCTTATTTACGGAAAAAGAAGAAGAAATTCCCTGTATTTTGAAGCAAAATTGAAGAAACTCCCCTGATTTGGGGGCAAAAAGGCAGAAATTCCCTTTATTTTGGAGCAAAAATACAGATATTCTCCTTATTTTGGGGCAAAAATCAGAAATTTCCCTTATTTGGGGCAAAATTGCAGAAATTTCATTTATTTTCAGGTAAAAAGGCTAAAATTTCCTTTATTTTGGGGCAAAAAGGGAGAAATTCTCCTTTTCAGGGCAAAATTGCAGAATTTTCCTTTTTTTGGGGCAAAAAGGCAGTAATTCCTTATATTTTGGGGCAAAAAAGCAGAAATTCCCCTTATTTTAAGGTAATAAAGATGAAATTCCCCTTATTTGGGGCAAAACGGCAGAAATTCCCCTTATTTTGGGGTAAAATTGCAGAAATTTCAAAATTTCAGAGCAAAATGGCAGAAATTTCCCTTATTTTGGGGAAAAAAAGATGAAATCCCTAATTTTTGGCTAAAATTGCAGAAATTTCACTTATTTCGGACAAAAAGGCAGAAATTCCACTTAATTTTGGGCAAAAAGGCAGAAATGACCCATATTTTGGAGCAAAATTGCAAAAATTCCCGTAATATTGGTGCAAAAATGCAGAAATTCTGTTTATTTTGGAGGCAAAAAGGCAGAAATTCCTTTTATTTTTAGGTAAAAAGGCTGAAATTCCCCTAATTTTGGGGCAAAAAGTCAGAAATTCCCCTTATTTTTGAGCAAAAAGACAGAAATTTCGTTTATTTTTGGGGAAAAGGCAGAAATTGCACTTATTTTGAGTCAAAAAGGTGAAAAATCCCCTTATTTTGGGGTAAAAATGAAGAAATTTCCTTTTTTTATGGCAAAAAGGATTACATTCCCTTTATTTTCGGGCCAAAAGGCAGAAATTCCCCGTATTTTGGAGCAGAATTGTAAAAATTCCCCTAATTTTTGGGCAAAAAGGCAGAAATTTTCCTTATTTTGGGGTAAAACTACAGAAATTTCACTTATTTCGCTGCAAAATGGCAGAAATTCCCTTTATTTTCGGCGAAAAAGGAAGAAAATCCCTGTATTTTGGAGCAAAATTGCAAAAATTCACCTAATTTTGCGGTAAAAAATACAGTAATTTTCTTATTTTGGGGCAAAAAGGCAGAAATTCTCCTTATTTTGGGGCAAAAGGCAGAAATTCTTTTTATTTTAGGGCAAAATTGAAGAAATTTCCCTTATTTGGAGGCAAAAAAAAGAAATTCCCCTTATTTTGGGGCAAAATTGCAGGAATTTCCTTTATTATGGAAAAAAATTGCAGAAACTTTTCTTATTTTAGGGCAAAATTGCAGAAATTTCACTTATTTCAGAGAAAAAAGCAATAATTTTTCTTATTTTGGGGCAAAAAGGCAGAAATTTCTATTATTTTATGGGCAAAAAGGCAGAAATTCACCTTATTTTGGGGTAAAATTGCAGAAATTTCACATATTTCAGGGCAAAAAGGCAGAAATTCCCCTTATTTTGGGGCAAAAAGGCAGAAATTCCCTTTATTTTGGGATAAAATTGCAGAAATTTCCCTTATTTGGGAGCAAAAAGGCAGAAAATCCTTTTAATTTTGAGTAAAAAGGCAGAATTTTTCCGTATTTTGGAGCAAAATTGAAGAAATTCCCCTAATATTGGGGCAAAAATGCAGAAATTCTTTTTATCTGGGGCAAAAAGGCAGAAGTTCCCCTTATTTTCAGGAAAAGAGGAAGAAATTCCCTGTATTTTGAAGCAAATTGCAGAAACTCCCCTAATTTTGGGGCAAAAAGGCAGAAATTCCCTTTATTTTGGGGCAAAAATATAAAAATTCTCCTTATTTTGGGGCAAAAATCAGAAATTTCCCTTATTTTGGGGCAAAATTTTAGAAATTTTATCTATCTTTTTACAGACTTGCAGAAATATTTCTTATTTTGTGGCAAAAAGGCAAAAATTCCCCTTATTTTGGGATATAATTGCAAAAATTTCCCTTATTTGGGGGCAAAAAACAGAAATTCCCCTTATTTTGGGGCAAAATTGCAAAAATTTCCCTTATTATGGAAAAAAATTGCAGAAATTTCCCTTATTTTGGGGCAAAATTGCGGAAATTTCACTTATTTCAGAGAAAAAAACTCAGAAATTTCTCTTATTTTGGGGCAATAAGGCAGAAATTTCTTTTATTTTGGTACAAAATTGTAGAAATTTTCTTTATTTTGGGGCAAAAATGCAGAAATTCCCCATATTTTGGGGCGAAAATGCAGAGATTCCCCTTATTATGTGGTAAAATGCTGAAATTCCCCTTATGTTGGGGCAAAAAGACAGAAATTCCCTTTATTTTTTGGCAAAAGGCAGAAATTTCCCTTATTTTGGGGCAAAATTGCAGAAATTTCACTTATTTCAGGGCAAAATTCAAAAATTCCTTTTATTTTGGGGCAAAAAGACAGAAATTCCATTTATTTTTGGGTAAAAAGGCAGACATTTCACTTATTTTGAGGTAAGAAGGAAGAAATTCCTCTTATTTTGGGGCAAAAATGAAGAAATTTTTCTTTTTTGTGGCAAAAGGTATACATTCCCCTTATTTTCGGGCAAAAAAGCAAAAATTCCTCATATTTTGGAGCACAATTGCAGAAAATCTCCTAATTGTGGGGCAAAAAGCCAGAAAATCCCTATATGTTCAGGCAAAAACACAGAAATTCTTCTTATTTTGGGGCAAAACTCAGAAATTTCACTTATTTTGGGGCAAAATTGAAGAAATTTCACTTATTTCAGGGAAAAAAGGCAGAAACTTTCCTTATTTTGGGGCAAAAAGGCAGAAATTCCTAATATTTTGTGGCAAAATGCAGATATTCCTTTTATTTTGAGGAAAAAGCCTGAAATTCCCTTTATTTGGGGGCAAAAAGGCAGAAATTTCCCTTATTTTGGGGCAAAATTGCAGAAATTTCACTTATTTCAGGGTAATAAGTCAGAAATTTCCCTTATTTTGGGGCAAAAAAGACAGAAATTCTCTTTGTTTTGGGGGAAAAAGACAGAAAATCCACTTATTTAGAGGCATTAAGGCAGAAATTCCCCTTATTTTGGAGCAAAAATGAAGAAATTTCCCTTTTTTATGGCAAAAAGGTATGCATTCCCCTTATTTTTGAGTAAAAAGGCAGAAATTCCCCGTATTTTGGAGCAAAATTGCAGAAATTCCCAAAATTTTGGGGCAAAAAGGCAAAAATTCTCCTTTTTTGGGGGCAAAACTCAGAAATTCCACTTATTTTGGGGCAAAATTGCAGGAATTTACCTTATTTTGGGGCAAAATTGAAGAAATTTCCCTTATTTGGGGCAAAATTGCAGGAAATTCACTTATTTTCAGGTAAAAAGGCTGAAATTCCCTTTATTTTGGAGTAAAAAGGAAAAAATTCCCCTTATTTTGGGGCAAAATTGCAGAAATTTTCCTTATTTTGGGGCAAAAAGGCAGAAATTCCTAATATTTTGTGGCAAAATGCAGAAATTTCCCTTATTTTGAGGAAAAAGGCTGAAATTCCCTTTATTTGGGGGCAAAAAGGCAGAAATTTCCCTTATTTTGGGGCAAAATTGCAGAAATTTCACTTATTTCAGGGGAATAAGTCAGAAATTTCCCTTATTTTGGGGCAAAAAAGACAGAAATTCTCTTTGTTTTGGGGGAAAAAGACAGAAATTCCACTTATTTAGAGGCATTAAGGCAGAAATTCCCCTTATTTTGGAGCAAAAATGAAGAAATTTCCCTTTTTTATGGCAAAAAGTTATGCATTCCCCTTATTTTTGAGTAAAAAGGCAGAAATTCCCCGTGTTTTGGAGCAAAATTGCAGAAATTCCCATAATTTTGGGGCAAAAAGGCAAAAATTCTCCTTTTTTGGGGGCAAAACTCAGAAATTCCACTTATTTTGGGGCAAAATTGCAGGAATTTACCTTATTTTGGGGCAAAATTGAAGAAATTTCCCTTATTTGGGGCAAAATTGCAGGAAATTCACTTATTTTCAGGTAAAAAGGCTGAAATTCCCTTTATTTTGGAGTAAAAAGGAAAAAATTCCCCTTATTTTGGGGCAAAATTGCAGAAATTTTCTTTATTTTGGGGCAAAAAGGCAGAAATTCCTTATATTTTGGGGAAAAAAGGCAGAAATTCCCCTTATTTTTGGGTAAAATTGCAGAAATTTCAAATATTTCAGTGCAAAATGGCAGAAATTTCTCTTATTTTGGAGCAAAAATGGAATCCCTAATTTTTGGCTAAAATTGCAAAAATTTCACTTATTTCCGGACAAAAAGGCAGAAATTCCATTTAATTTCCGGCAAAAATGCAGACATGACCCCTATTTTGGAGTAAAATTGCATTAATTCCCCTAATTTTTGATCAAAAAAAAAGAAATTCCCCTTATTTTGGGGTAAAACTGCAGAACTTTCTATTATTTCGCGGCAAAATGGAAGAAATTCCCCTTATTTTTGGCGAAAAAGGCAGAAAATCCTCGTATTTTGGAGCAAAATTGTAGAAATTCACCTAATTTTGGGGTAAAACATGCAGTAATTTTCTTTATTTTGTGGCAAAAAGGCAGAAATTCCCCTTATTTTGGGGCAAATGTCAGAAATTCCCATTATTTTAGGGCAAAATTGCAGAAATTTCCCTTATTTGGGGGCAAAAACAGAAATTCTTCTTATTTTGCGGCAAAATTGCAGAAATTTGCTTTATTATGGGGAAAAATTGCAGATATTTCCCTAATTTTAGGGCAAAATTGCAGAAATTTCACTTATTTCAGAAAAAAAACAAAAATTTTTCTAATTTTGGGGCAAAAATGCAGAAATTCCCATTATTTTGGGGCAAAAAGCCAGAAATTCCCCTTATTTTGAGGTAAAATGCTGAAATTCCCCATATTTTGGGGCAAAAGTCAGAAAATCCCCTTATTTTGGGGCATAAAGGCACAAATTTCCCTTATTTTCAGACAAAATTGCAGAAATTTCATTTATTTCATGGTAAAAAGTCAGAAATTCCCCTTATTTTGGGGCAAAAAGGAGAAATTTCTTTTATTATGGTACAAAATTGAAGAAATTTTCTTTATTTTAGAACAAAAAGGCAGAAATTCCCCATATTTTGGGGTAAAAGTCAGAAATTCTTCTTATTTTGAGGTAAAATGCAGAAATTTCTTTTATTTAGAGGTAAAATACAGAAATTTCCCTAATATTGTGGGAAAATGCAGAAATTCCCTTTATTTTGGGGCTAAAAGGAAGAAATTTTCCGTATTTTGAAGAAAAATTGCAGAAATTCTCATAATTTTCTGGCAAATGGCTGAAATTCTCTTTATTTTGGGGCAAAAAGACAGATAATCTCCTTTTTTCGGGTGCAAAAAGGCAGAAATTCCCCATATTTTGGGTCAAAAGGCAGAAATTCCCCTTAGTTTAAGGAAAAAAGGCTGAAATTCCCCTTATTTTGGGGCAAAATTGCAGAAATTTCCTATACTTTGGGGCAAAATTGCAGAAATTTCCCTTATTTTGGGGCAAAATTGCAGAAATTTCCCTTATTTTGGGGCAAAATTGCAGAAATTTCACTTATTTCAGGGAAAAAAAGCAGCAATTTCTCTTATTTTGGGGCAAAATGGCAGAAATTTCTTTTATTTTGGTACAAAATTGCAGAAATTTTTCTTATTTTGGGGCAAGAAGAAAGAAATTCCCCATATTTGGGGGCAAAAGGCAGAAATTCCCCTTATTTTAAGAAAAAAAGGCGGAAATTCCATCTATTTTGGGGCAAAAAGGCAGAAATTCCCCTTTTTTGGGGCAAAAAGCAGACATTTCCCTTATTTTGGGGAAAAATTTTAGAAATTTCACTTATTTCAGGGCAAAAACTCAGAAATTCCCCTTATTTGGGGCAAAAAGACAGAAATTCCGTTTATTTTTGGGGAAAAGGCATAAATTGCACTTATTTTGAGTCAAAAAGGCGGAAAATCCCCTTTTTTGGGGCAAAAGTGAAGAAATTTCCCTTTTTTATGGCAAAAAGGTATACATTCCCTTTATTTTCGTGCAAAAAGGCAGAAATTCCCCATATGTTGGAGCAAAATTTCAGAAATTCCCCTAATTTTGGGGCTAAAAGGCAGAAATTTCTTTTATTTTGGGGTAAAACTGCAGAAATTTCACTTATTTCATGGCAAAATGGCAGAAATCTCCCTTATTTTCGGCGAAAAAAGCAGAAAATCCTCGTATTTTGGAGCAAAATTGCAGAAACTCACCTAATTTTGGCGTAAAACATGCAGTAATTTTCTTTATTTTGTGGCAAAAAGGCAGAAATTCCCCTTATTTTGGGGCAAATGGCAGAAATTCCTCTTATTTTAGGGCAAAATTGCAGAAATTTCCCTTATTTGGGGGCAAAAAACAGAAATTCCCCTTATTTTGGGGCAAAATTGCAGAAATTTGCTTTATTTGGGAGCAAAGAACAGAAATTCCCTTTATTTTGCGGCAAAATTGCAGAAATTTTCTTTATTATGGGGAAAAATTGCAGAAATTTCCCTTATTTTAGGGCAAAATTGCAGAAATTTCACTTATTTCAGAAAAAAAAAGCAAAATTTTTTTTTATTTTGTGGCAAAAAGGTAGAAATTTTCATTATTTTGGGGCAAAAAGGCAGAAATTCACCTTATTTTGGGGTAAAATTGCAGAAATTTCATATATTTCAGGGCAAAAAGGCAGAAATCCCTTTATTTTGAGGTAAAATTCTGAAATTTCCCATTTTTTGGGGCTAAAGGCAGAAATTCCCATTATTTTGGGGCAAAAAGGCACAAATTTCCCTTTATTTTCGGGCAAAATTACACAAATTTCATTTATTTCAGGGTAAAATTCAGAAATTCCCCTTATTTCGGGGCAAAAAGTAGAAATTTCTTTTATTATGGTACAAAATTGAAGAAATTGGCTTTATTTTGGGACAAAAAGGCAGAAATTCCCCATATTTTAGGGTAAAAGTCAGAAATTCTTCATATTTTGAGGTAAAATGCAGAAATTTCTTTTATTTAGAGGTAAAATACAGAAATTCCCCTAATATTATGGGAAAATGCAGATATTCCCTTTATTTTGGGGCTAAAAGGAAGAAATTTTCTGTATTTTGAAGAAAAATTGCAGAAATTCTCCTAATTTTCGGGCAAATGGCTAAAATTCTCCTTATTTTGGGACAAAAAGACAGAAAATCTCCTTTTTTCGGTGCAAAAAGGCAGAAATTCCCCATATTTTGGGTAAAAAGGCAGAAATTCCCCTTATTTTAAGAAAAAAAGGCTGAAATTCCCTTTATTTTGTGGCAAAATTTCAGAAATTTCCTTTACTTTGGGGCAAAATTGCCGAAATTTCCCTTATTTTGGGGCAAAATTGCAGATATTTCACTTATTTCAGGGAAAAAAGGCAGAAATTTCTCTTTTTTTGGGGCAAAAAAGCAGAAATTTCTTTTTTTTCGGTACAAAATTGCAGAAATTTTTCTTATTTTGGGGCAAAAAGACAGAAATTCCCCATATTTTGGGGCAAAAGGCAGAAATTCCCCTTATTTTGAGGAAAAAAGGCTGAAATTCCCCCTATTTTGGGGCAAAAAGGCAGAAATTCCTTTTATTTTGGGCAAAAAGCAGACATTTTCCTTATTTTGGGGAAAAATTTTAGAAATTTCACTTATTTCAGGGCAAAAAGTCAGAAATTCCCCTTATTTTGGGGCAAAAAGACAGAAATTCCGTTTATTTTTGGGAAAAAGGCAGAAATTGCACTTATTTTGAGTCAAAAAGGCGGAAAATGCGCTATTTTTGGGGCAAAATATAGAAATTTCCCTTTTTTATAGGAAAAATATATACATTCCCTTTATTTTTGGGCAAAAAGGCAGAAATTCCAGGTATTTTGGAGCAAAATTGCAGAAATTCCCCTAATTTTGGCGCAAAAAGGCAGAAATTCCCCTTATTTGGGGCAAAATTGAAGAAATTTCCTTTACTTTGGGGCAAAATTGCAGAAATTTCCCTTATTTTTAGGCAAAATTGCAGAAATTTTACTTATTTCAGGGAAAAAAGGCAGAAATTTCTCTTTTTGGGGGCAAAAAGGCAGAAATTTCTTCTATTTTGGTACAAAATTGCAGAAATGTTTCTTATTTTGGGGCAAAAAGGCAGAAATTTCCCATATTTTGGGGCAAAAGGCAGAAATTCCCTTTATTTTGAGGAAAAAATGCTGAAATTCCCCTTATTTTGGGGCAAAAAGCAGACATTTCCCTTATTTTGGGGAAAAATTTTAGAAATTTCACTTATTTCAGGGCAAAAAGTCAGAAATTCCTCTTATTTTGGAACAAAAAGACAGAAATTCCATTTATTTTTGGGGAAAAGTCTGAAATTGCACTTATTTTGAGTCAAAAAGGCGGAAAATCCCCTTATTTTGGGGCAAAAGTGAAGAAATTTCCCTTTTTTATGGCAAAAAGGTATACAGTCCCTATATTTTTGGGCAAAAAGGCAGAAATTCCCCGTATTTTGGAGCAAAATTGCAGAAATTCTACTAATCTTGGGGCTAAAACGCAGAAATTTTCCTTATTTTGGGTTAAAACTGCAGATATTTCACTTATTTCACGGCAAAATGGCAGAAATTCTCCTTATTTTCGACGAAAAAGGCAGAAAATCCTCGTATTTTGGAACAAAATTGCAGAAATTCACCTAATTTTGGCGTAAAACATGCAGTAATTTTCTTTATTTTGTGGCAAAAAGGCAGAAATTCCCCTTATTTTGGGGCAAATGGCAGAAATTCCCCTTATTTTAGGGCAAAATTGCAGAAATTTCCCTTATTTGGGGGCAAAAAACAGAAATTCCCCTTATTTTGGGGCAAAATTGCAGAAATTTGCTTTATTTGGGGGCAAAAAATACAAATTCCCCTTATTTTGCGGCAAAATTGCAGAAATTTTCTTTATTATGAGGAAAAATTGCAGAAATTTCCCTTATATTAGGGCAAAATTGCAGAGATTTCACTTATTTCAGAAAAAAAAGCAAAAATTTTTCTTATTCTGAGGAAAAAAGGCAGAAATTTCTATTATTTTGGGGCAAAAAGGCAAAAATTCACCTTATTTTGGGGTAAAATTGCAGAAATTTCATATATTTCAGGGCAAAAAGGCAGAAATTCCCCTTATTTTGAGGTAAAATGCTGAAATTTCCCATTTTTTGGGGCTAAAGGCAGGAATTCCCATTATTTTGGGGCAAAAAGGCACAAATTTCCCTTATTTTCGGGCAAAATTGCACAAATTTCATTTATTTCAGGGTAAAAAGTCAGAAATTCCCCTTATTTCGGGGCAAAAAGTAGAAATTTCTTTTATTATGGTTCAAAATTGAAGAAATTTTCTTTATTTTGGAACAAAAAGGCAGAAATTCCCCATATTTTGAGGTAAAAGGCAGAAATTCTTCTTATTTTGAGGTAAAATGCAGAAATTCCCATTATTTAGAGGTAAAATGCAGAAATTCCCCTAATATTTGAGAAAAATGCAGAAATTCCCTTTATTTTGGGAATAAAAGGCAAAAATTTTCCATATTTTGAAGAAAAATTGCAGAAATTCTCATAATTTTCGGGCAAAAAGGCTGAAATACTCCTTATTTTTGGGCAAAAAGACAGAAAATCTGCTATTTTTGGTAGCCAAACGTCAGAAATTCCCCTTATTTGGGGAAAAATTGCAGAAATTTCCTTTATTTTGGGGCAAAATTGCAGAAATTTTCCTTAATTTGGGGCAAAATTGCAGAAATTTCACTTATTTCAGGGAAAAAAGGCAGAAATTTCTCTTATTTTGAAGCAAAAAAGGCAGAAATTTCTTCTATTTTGTTACAAAATTGCAGAAATTTTTCTTATTTTGGGGCAAAAAGGGAGAAATTCCCCATATTTTGGGGCAAAAGGCAGAAACTCCCCTTATTTTGAGGAAAAAAGGCTGAAATTCCCCTTATTTGGGGGCAAAAAGGCAGAAAATCCCCTTATTTTGGGGCAAAAAGCAGACATTTCCCTTATTTTGGGGAAAAATTTTAGAAATTTCACTTATTTCAGGGCAAAAAGTCAGAAATTCCCCTTATTTTGGGGCAAAAAGACACAAATTCCATTTATTTTTGGGGAAAAGGCAGAAATTGCACTTGTTTTTAGTCAAAGAGGCGGAAATCCCCTTATTTTGGGGCAAAAGTGAAGAAATTTCCCTTTTTCATGGCAAAAATGTATACAATCCCTTTATTTTCGGGCAAAAAGGCAGAAATTCTCCGTATTTTGGAGCAAAATTGCAGAAATTCCTCTAATTTTGGGGCAAAAAGGCAGAAATTCCCTTTATTTTGATGTAAAACTGCAGAAATTTCACTTATTTCGCGGCAAGATGGCAGAAATTCCCCTTATTTTCGGCGAAAAAGGCAGAAAATCATCATATTTTGGAGCAAAATTGCGGAAATTCACCTAATTTTGGCGTAAAACATGAAGTAATTTTTTTATTTTGTGGCAAAAAGGCAGAAATTCCCCTTATTTTGGGGCAAATGGCAGAAATTCCCCTTATTTTAGGGTAAAATTGCAGAAATTTCCCTTATTTGGGGGCAAAAAACAGAAATTCCTCTTATTTTGGGGCAAAATTGCAGAAATTTGCTTTATTTGGGGGCAAAAAAAAGAAATTCCCCTTATTTTAAGGCAAAATTCCAGAAATTTTCATTATTATGTGGAAAAATTACAGAAATTTCCCTTATTTTAGGGCAAAATTGCAGAAATTTCACTTATTTCAGAAAACAAAGCAAAAATTTTTCTTATTTTGAGGCAAAAAGGCAGAAATTCCTATTATTTTGGGGCAAAAAGGCAGAAATTCAACTTATTTTGGGGTAAAATTGCAGAAATTTCATATATTTCAGGGCAAAAAGGCAGAAATTCCACTTATTTTGAGGTAAAATGCTGAAATTTCCCATTTTTTGGGTCTAAAGGCAGAAATTCCCATTATTTTGGGGCAAAAAGGCACAAATTTCCCTTATTTTCGGGCAAAATTGCACAAATTTCATTTATTTCAGGGTAAAAAGTCAGAAATTCCCCTTATTTCGGGGTAAAAATTAGAAATTTCTTTTATTATGATACAAAATTGAAGAAATTTTCTTTATTTCGGAACAAAAAGCAGAAATTCCCCATAATTTGAGGTAAAAGGCAGAAATTCTTTTTATTTTGAGGAAAAATGCAGAAATTCCCATTATTTAGAGGTAAAATTCAGAAATTCCCCTAATATTTAGGGAAAATGCAGAAATTCCCTTTATTTTGGGGCTAAAAGGCAAAAATTTTCCGTATTTTGAAGAAAAATTGCAGAAATTCTCATAATTTTCGGGCAAAAAGTCTGAAATTCTCCTTATTTTGGGGCAAAAAGACAGAAAATCTCCTTTTTTCGGGTGCAAAAATCAGAAATTCCGCTTATTTGGGGCAAAATTGCAGAAATTTCCTTTACTTTGGGGCAAAATTGCAGAAATTTCTTTTATTCTGGGGCAAAATTGCAGAAATTTCACTTATTTCAAGGAAAAAAGTCAGAAATTTCTCTTATTTTGGAGCAAAAAAGGCAGAATTTTTTTTATTTTGGTACAAAATTGTAGAAATTTTTCTTATTTTGGGGCAAAAAGGTAGAAATTCCCCATATTTTGGGGCAAAAGGCAGAAATTCCCCTTATTTTGAGGAAAAAAGGCTGAAATTCCCCTTATTTGGGGGCAAAAAGGCAGAAATTCCCCTTATTTTGGGGCAAAAAGCAGACATTTCCCTTATTTTGGGGAAAAATTTTAGAAATTTCACTTATTTCAAGGCAAAAAGTCAGAAATTCCCATTATTTTGGAACAAAAAGTCAGAAATTCCGTTTATTTTTGGGGAAAAGGCAGAAATTGCACTTATTTTGAGTCAAAAAGGCAGAAAATCCACTTATTTTGGGGCAAGAGTGAAGAAATATCCTTTTTCATGGCAAAAATTTATACATTCCCTTTATTTTCGGGCAAAAAGGCAGAAATTCCCCGTATTTAGGAGCAAAATGGCAGAAATTCTCCTAATTTTGGGGCAAAAAGGCAGAAATTCCCCTTATTTTGATGTAAAACTGCAGAAATTTCACTTATTTCGCGGCAAGATGGCAGAAATTCCCCTTATTTTCGGCGAAAAAGGCAGAAAATCCTCGTATTTTGGAGCAAAATTGCAAAAATTCACCTAATTTTGGCATAAAACATGCAGTAATTTTCTTTATTTTGTGGCAAAAAGGCAGAAATTCCCCTTATTTTGGGGAAAATAGCAGAAATTTCCCTTATTTTAGGGCAAAATTGCAGAAATTTCCCTTATTTGGGGGCAAAAAACAGAAATTCCTCTATTTTGGGGCAAAATTGCAGAAATTTGCTTTATTTGGGGGCAAAAAACAGAAATTCCCCTTATTTTGCGGCAAAATTGCAGAAATTTTCTTTATTATGGGGAAAAATTACAGAAATTTCCCTTATTTTAAGGGCAAAATTGCAGAAATTTCACTTATTTCAGAAAAAAAAGCAAAAATTTTTCTTATTTTGAGGCAAAAAGGCAGACATTCCTATTATTTTGGAGCAAAAAGGCAGAAATTCACCTTATTTTGGGGTAAAATTGTAGAAATTTCATATATTTCAGGGCAAAAAGGCAGAAATTCCCCTTATTTTGAGGTAAAATGCCGAAATTTCCCATTTTTGGGGGCTAAAGGCAGAAATTCCCAATATTTTGGGGCAAAAATGACAGAAATTCCCTTTGTTTTGGGGGAAAAAGACAGAAATTCCACTTATTTAGAGGCAAAAAAGCAGAAATTCCCCTTATTTTGGAGTAAAAAAGGAAGAAATTTACCTTTTTTATGGCAAAAAGTCATGCATTCTTCTTATTTTCGGGCAAAAAGGCAGAAATTCCCCATATTTTGGGGCAAAAGGCAGAAACTCCCCTTATTTTGGAGCAAAAATGAAGAAATTTCTCTTTTTTATGGCAAAAAGGTATGCATTCTTCTTATTTTGTTGCAAAAAGGCTGAAATTCCCCATATTTTGAGGTAAAATGTTGAAATTCCCCATATTATTGGGCAAAAGGCAGAAATTCCCCTTATTTTGGGGCAAAAAGGAACAAATTTCCCTTATTTTCGGGCAAAATTGCAGAAATTTCATTTATTTCAGAGCAAAAAGTAAGAAATTCCCCTTATTTTGAGCCAAAAAGCAGAAATTTCATTTATTTTTTGGGGAAAAGGCAGAAATTGCACTTATTTTGAGTCAAAAAGGCGGAAAATCCCCTTATTTTGGGGGAAGAATGAAGAAATTTCTATTTTTTATAACAAAAAGGTAAACATTCCCTTTATTTTCGGGCCAAAAGGCAGAAATTCCCCATATTTTGGAGCAAAATTGCAGAAATTCCTTTAATTTTGGGGCATAAAGGCAGAAATTCCCCTTATTTTGGGGTAAAACTCCAGAAATTTCACTTATTTCGCAGCAAAATGGCAGAAATCCCCCATATTTTCGGCGAAAAAGGCAGAAAATCCTCGTATTTTGGAGCAAAATTGCAGAAATTCACCTAATTTTGGGGTAAAAAATACAGTAATATTCTTTATTTTGGGGCAAAAATGCAGAAATTCTTATTATTTTGGGGCAAATGGCAGAAATTCCCCTTATTTTAGGGCAAAATTGCAGAAATTTCCCTTATTTGGGGGCAAAAAATCAGAAATTCCCCTTATTTTGGGGCAAAATTGCAGAAATTTCCCTTATTATAGGGAAAATTGCAGAAATTTCACTTATTTGAGAGAAAAAAAGCAAAAATTTTTCTTATTTTGGGGCAAAAAGGCAGAAATTCCCATTATTTTGGGGCAAAAAGGCAGAAATTCACCTTATTTTGGGCTAAAATTGCAGAAATTTCACATATTTCAGGGCAAAAAGGCAGAAATTTCCCTTAATTTGGCGTAAAAATGAAGAAATTTTTCTTTTTATGGCAAAAAGTTATGCATTCCCCTTATTTTCAGGCAAAAATGCAGAAATTTCCCTTATTTTGGAGCAAAATTGCAGAAATTTCCCCAATTGTGGGGCAAAAAGGCAGAAATTCCCTATATGTTGGGGCAAAAAGACAGAAATTCTCCTCATTTTGGGGCAAAACTCAGAAATTCCACTTTTTTTGGAGCAAAATTTCAGAAATTTCCCTTATTTTGGGGCAAAATTGCAGAAATTTCATTTATTTTGGGGCAAAATGGCAGAAATTCCCCTTATTTTGGGGCAAAAAGATGAAATTTCTAATTTTTGGCTAAAATTAAAGAAATTTCACTTTTTTCGCGACAAAAAGGCAAAAATTCCACTTAATTTCGGGCAAAAAGGCAGAAATTTCCCTTATATTGGGGCAAAAAGGCAGAAATTCCCCTTATTTTGGGGTAAAATTGCAGAAATTTCCCTTATTTGGGAGCAAAAAGGCAGAAAATCCCCTTAATTTCGGTTAAAAAGCAGAAATTCCCCATATTTTGGAGCAAAATTGCAGAAATTCCCCTAATATTGGGACAAAAATGCAGAAATTCCCTTTATTTGGGGCAAAAGGCAGAAGTTCCCCTTATTTTTGGGAAAAGAGGAAGAAATTCCCTGTATTTTGAAGCAAAATTGCAGAAACTCCCCTAATTTTAGGGCAAAAAGGCAGAAATTTTCTTTATTTTGGGGCAAAAATACAGATATTCTCTTTATTTTGGGCCAAAAATCAGAAATTTCCCTTATTTGAGGCAAAATTGCAGAAATTTCACTTTTTTTAAGGTAAAAAGGCTGAAATTTCCTTTATTTTGTGGAAAAAAGGAGAAATACTCCTTTTCAGGGCAAAATTGCAGAATTTTCCTTTTTTGGGGCAAAAAGGCAGAAATTCCTTATATTTTGGAGCAAAAAGGCAGAAATTCCCCTTATTTTGAGGTAATAAGGCTGAAATTCCCCTTATTTGGGGCAAAAAAGGCAGAAATTCCCCTTATTTTGGGGTAAAATTGTAGAAATTTCAAATATTTCAGGGCAAAATGGCAGAAATTTCCCTTATTTGAGGGCAAAAAGATGAAATCCCTAATTTTTTGCTAAAATTGCAGAAATTTAACTTATTTCGGACAAAAAGACAGAAATTCCACTTAATTTTAAGCAAAAAGGCAGAAATTCTCCATATTTTGGGGCAAAAATGCAGAGATTCCCTTTATTATGAGGTAAAATGCTGAAAATACCCTTATTTTGGGGCAAAAAGACAGAAATTCCCTTTATTTTGTGGCAAAAAGGCAGAAATTTCCCTTATTTTAGGGAAAAATTGCAGAAATTTCACATATTTCAGGGCAAAATTCAAAACTTCCTTTTATTTTGGGGCAAAACGACAGAAATTCCATTTATTTTTGGGTAAAAAGGCAGAAATTTCACTTATTTTGAGGTAATAAGGAAGAAATTCCTCTTATTTTGGAACAAAAAAGACAGAAATTTCCTTTGTTTTGTGGAAAAAGACAGAAATTCCACTTATTTAGAGGCAAAGAGGAAGAAATTCTCCTTATTTTAGGGCAAAACTCAGAAATTCCACTTATTTTGGGGCAAAATTCCAGAAATTTTCCTTATTTTGGGGGAAATTGCAGAAATTTTTCTTATTTTGGGGCAAAAAAGCAGAAATTCCTAATATTTTGGGCCAAAATTCAGAAATTCCCCTTATTTTGAGGTAAAAAGGCTGAAATTCCCCTTATTTGGGGGCAAAAAGGCAGAAATTTCCCTTATATTGGGGCAAAATTGCAGAAATTTCTCTTATTTCAGGGTAATAAGTCAAAAATTTTCCTTATTTTGGGGCAAAAATAACAGAAATTCCCTTTGTTTTGGGGGAAAAGACAGAAATTCCACTTATTTAGAGGCAAAAAAGCAGAAATTCCCCTTATTTTAGGGCAAAATTGCAGAAATTTCCCTTATTTGCGGGCAAAAAAACAGAAATTCCCCTTATTTTGGGGCAAAATTCCAGAAATTTCCTTTATTATGAAGAAAAATTGCAGACATTTTTTTTATTTTAGGGCAAAATTGCAGAAATTTCACTTATTTCAGAAAAAAAAGCAAAAATTTATCTTATTTTGGGGCAAAAAGGCGGAAAATTCCCATTATTTTGGGGCAAAAGGCAGAAAATCACCTTATTTTGGGCAAAAATTGCAGAAATTTCACACATTTCAGGGCAAAAAGGCAGAAATTTCCCTTAATTTAGGGCAAAAATGAAGAAATTTCCTTTTTTTATGGCAAAAAGGTATGCATTACACTTATTTTCGGGCAAAAAGGCAGAAATTCCCCGTATTTTGGAGCAAAATTGCAGAAATTCCCCTAATTGTGGGGCAAAAATGCAGAAATTCTCCTTATTTTGGGGCAAAACTCAGAAATCCCACTTATTTTGGGGCAAAATTCCAGAAATTTTCTATTTTTGGGAGCAAAATTGCAGAAATTTCACTTATTTTGGGGCAAAATAGGAGAAATTTCCCATATTTTGGGGCCAAAATGCAGAAATTCCCCTTATTTTGAGGTAAAAAAGCTGAAATTCCCTTTATTTGGGGTCAAAAAGGCAGAAATTTCCCTTATTTAGGGGCAAAATTGCAGAAATTTCACTTATTTCAGGGTAATAAGTCAGAAATTTTCCTTATTTTGGGGCAAAAAAGACAGAGATTCCCTATGTTTTGGGGGAAAAAGACAAAAATTCCACTTATTTAGAGGCCAAAAAGCAGAAATTCCCCTTATTTTAGGGCAAAATTGCAGAAATTTTTCTTATTTGGAAGAAAAAAAAACAGAAATTCCCCTTATTTTGGGGCAAAATTCCAGAAATTTTATTTATTTTGGGGCAAAATTGCAGAAATTTCACTTATTTCAGGGAAAAAAGGCAGAAATTTTCCTTATTTTGAGGCAAAAAGGCAATAATTCTTAATAGTTTGTGCCATAATTCAGAAATTCCTCTAATTTTGAGATAAAAAGGCTGAAATTCTCCTTATATGAGGGCAAAAAGGCAGAAATTTCCCTTATATTGGGGCAAAATTGCAGAAATTTCAATTATTTCAGGGTAATAAGTAAGAAATTTTCCTTATTTTAGGGCAAAAATGACAGAAATTCCCTTTGTTTTGGGGGAAAACATCAGAAATTCCACTTATTTAGAGTCAAAAAGGCAGAAAATCCCCATAATTTAGGGCAAAATTGCAGAAATTTCCCTTATTTGCGGGCAAAAAAACAGAAATTCTTCTTATTTTGGGGCAATATTCCAGAAATTTCATTTATTATGGGGGAAAATTGCAGAAATTTCTTTTATTTTAGGGCAAAATTGCAGAAATTTCATTTATTTCAGAGAAAAAAAGCAAAAATTTTTCTTATTTTGGGGCAAAAATGCAGAAATTCTTATTATTTTGGGGCAAAAAGGCAGAAATTCACCTTATTTTGGGCTAAAATTGCAGAAATTTCACATATTTCAGAACAAAAAGGCAGAAATTTCCCTTAATTTTGGGGAAAAATGAAGAAATTTCCCTTTTTTATGGCAAAAAGGTATTCATTCCCCTTATTTTCGGGCAAAAAGGCAGAAATTCCTGGTATTTTGGAGCAAAATTGCAGAAATTCCCCTAATTGTGGGGCAAAAAGGCAGAAATTCACCTTATTTTGGGGCAAAACTTAGAAATTCCACTTATTTTGGGGCAAAATTCCAGAAATTTCCCTTATTTTGGGGCAAAATTGCAGAAATTTCACATATTTTCGGGTAAAATTGAAGAAATTTCACTTATTTCAGGGAAAAAAGGCAGAAATTTTCCTTATTTTGGGGCAAAAAGCAAGAAATTCTCCATATTTTGGTACAAAAATCAGAAATTTCCCTTATTTTGAGGTAAAATGCTGAAATTCCCCTTATTTTGGGGCAAAAGGCAGAAATTTCCCTTTTTTGGGGCAAATTTGCAGAAATTTCACTTATTTCAGGGTAATAAGTCAGAAATTTTTTTATTTTGGGGAAAAAAGACAGAAATTCCTTTATTTTGGGGGAAAAACAGAAATTCCACTTATTTAGGGGGAAAAATGCAAATGTTCCTCTTATTTTGGAGCAAAATGAAGAAATTTCCCTTTTTTATGCCAAAAAGGTATGCATTCTTCTTATTTTCAGACAAAAAGGCAGAAATTCCCCATATTTTGGGGCAAAAGGCAGAAATTCCCCTTATTTTTGGGCAAAATTGCCGAAATTTTCCTTATTATGGGGAAAAATTGCAGAAATTTCCCTTATATTAGGGCAAAATTTCAGAAAATTCAATAATTGTTGCGCAAAAAGGCAGAAATTCTCCTTATTTTGGGGCAAAACTCAGAAATTCCACTTGTTTTGGGGCAAAATTCCAGAAATTTCCCTTATTTTGGGGCAAAATTGCAGAAATTTTATTATTTTGAAGCAAAATAATTGCAGACATTTCACTTATTTCAGGGAAAAAAGGCAGAAATTTTCCTTATTTTGGGGCAAAAAGGCAAAAATTCCTAATATTTTGTGCCAAAATTCAGAAATTCCCCTTATTTTGAGGTAAAAAGGCTGAAATTCCCCTTATTTGGGGGCAAAAAGGCAGAAATTTCCCTTATATTGGGGCAAAATTGCAGAAATTTCACTTATTTCAGGGTAATAATTCAGAAATTTTTCTTATTTTGGGGCAAAAATGACAGAAATTCCATTTTTTTGGGGGGAAAAGACAAAAATTCCACTTATTTAAAGGCAAAAAAGCAGAATTTTTCTTTATTTTGGAGCAAAAATGAAGAAATTTCCTTTTTTTATGGCAAAAAGGTATGCATTTTTCTTATTTTCAGGCAAAAAGGCAAAAATTCCCCATATTTTGGGGCAAAAGGCAGAAATTCTCCTTATTTTAAAGCAAAAATGAAGAAATTTTCCTTTTTTATGGCAAAAAGGTATGCATTCTTCTTATTTTGGTGCGAAAAGGCAGAAATTCCCCTTAATTTGAGGTAAAATGCTGAAATTCCCCATATTTTAAGGCAAATGTCAGAAATTCCCTTATTTTGGGACAAAATCGCAGAAATTTCACTAATTGTTGGGCAAAAAACAGAAATTCCCCTTATTTTGAAGCAAAATTGCGGTAATTTCCCTTATTATGGGGAAAAATTGCAGAAATTTCCCTTATTTTAGGGCAAAATTGCAGAAATTTCACTAATTGTGGGGCAAAAAGGCAGAAATTCTCTTTATTTTGGGGCAAAACTCAGAAATTCCACTTATTTTGGGGCAAAATTCCAGAAATTTCTCTTATTTTGGGGCAAAATTGCAGAAATTTTACTTATTTTGGGGCAAAATTCCAGAAATTTCACTTATTTTAGGGAAAAAAGGCAGAAATTTTCTTTATTTTGGGGCAAAAAGGCAGAAATTCCTAATATTTTGTGCCAAAATTCAGAAATTCCCCTTTTTTTGAGGTAAAAAGGCTGAAATTCCCCATATTTGTGGGCAAAAAGGTAGAAACTTCCCTTATATTGGGGCAAAATTGCAGAAATTTTTCTTATTTTGGAACAAAAAGGCAGAAATTCCCCAAATTTGGGGGCAAAAGGCAGAAATTCTTCTTATTTTGCGGTAAAATGCAGAAATTCCCCTTATTTAGACGTAAAATGCAGAAATTCCCCAAATATTGGGGGAAAATGCAGAACTTCCCTTTATTTTGGGGCTAAAAGGCAGAAATTAACCATATTTTGAAGCAAAATTGCAGAAATTCTCATAATTTTCGGGCAAAAAGACAGAAAATCTCCTTTTTTCGGGAGCAAAAAGTAAGAAATTCCCCTTATTTTTGGGCAAAATTGCAGAAATTTCCTTTACATTGGGGCAAAATTGCAGAAATTTCCCTTATTTTGGGGCAAAATTGCAGAAATTTCATTTATTTCAGAAAAAAAGGCAGAAATTTTCTTATTGTGGGGCAAAAAGGCAGAAATTTCTTTTATTTTAGTACAAAATTTCAGAAATTTTTCTTATTTTGGGGCAAAAAGGCAGAAATTCCCCTTATTTTGGGGCAAAAAGGCAGAGATTCCCCTTATTTTGGTGCAAAAAGCAGAAATTCACCTTAATTTGGGGTAAAACTGCAGAAATTTCACTTATTTCGCGGCAAAATGGCAGAAATTCCCCTTATCTTCGGCGAAAAAGGCAAAAAATCCCCGTATTTTGGAGCAAAATTGCAGAAATTAGCCTAATTTTGGGGTAAAAAATACAGTAATTTACTTTATTTTGGGGCAAAAAGGCAGAAATACTCCTTATTTTTGGGCAAAAGGCAGAAATTCACTTTATTTTAGGGCAAAATTGCAGAAATTTCCTTTATTTGGGGGCAAAAAACCCGAAATTCCCCTTATTTTGGGGCAAAATTGCAGAAATTTCCCTTATTATGGAAAAAAATTGCAAAAATTTCCCTTATTTTAGGGCAAAATTGCAGAAATTTCACTTATTTAAGAGAATAAAAGCAAAAAATTTTTTTATTTTGGGGCAAAAAGGCAGAAATTCCCATTATTTTGGGGCAAAAATGCAGAAATTCAAATTATTTTGGGGTAAAATTGCAGAAATTTCACAAATTTTAGGGCAAAAATGCAGAAATTTCCCTTATTTTGGGGCAAAATTGCAGAAATTTCAATTATTTCACGGTAATAAGTCAGAAATTTTCCTTATTTTCGAGCAAAAAAGACAGAAATTCCCTTTGTTTTGGGGGTAAAGACAGAAATTCCACTTATTTAGAGGCAAAAAGGCAGAAATTTCTCCTATTTTGGAGCAAAAAGGAAGAAATTATACTTTTTTATGGCAAAAAGGTATGCATTCCCCTTATTTTTGGGCAAAAATGCAGAAATTCCCCGTATTTTGGAGCAAAATTGCAGAAATTCCCCTAATTGTGGGGCAAAAAGGCAGAAATTCCCTATATGTTGGGGCAAAAAAACAGAAATTATCCTTATTATGGGGCAAAACTCAGAAATTCCACTTATTTTGGAGCAAAATTTCAGAAATTTCCCTTATTTTGGGGCAAAATTGCAGAAATTTCATTTATTTTGGGGCAAAATTGCAGAAATTCCCCTTATTTTGGGGCAAAAAGATGAAATCCCTAATTTTTGGCTAATATTGAAGAAATTTCACTTATTTCAGGACAAAAAGGCAAAAATTCCACTTAATTTCGGGCAAAAAGGCAGAAATTCCCCTTATTATGGGGCAAAAAGGCAGAAATTCCCCTTATTTTGGGATAAAATTGCAGAAATTTCCCTTATTTGGGAGCAAAAAGGAAAAAAATCCCCTTAATTTCGGGTAAAAAGGCAGAAATTCCCCATATTATGGAGCAAAATTGCAGAAAGTCCCCTAATATTGGGGCAAAAATGTAGAAATTCCCTTTATTTGGGGCAAAAAGGCAGAAGTTCCCCTTATTTTTGGGAAAAGAAGAAGAAATTCCCTGTATTTTGAAGCAAAATTGCAGAAACTCCCCTAATTTTGGGGCAAAAATGCTGAAATTCCCTTTATTTTGGTGCAAAAATACAGATATTCTTTTTATTTTGGGGCAAAAATCAGAAATTTCCCTTATTTGGGGCAAAATTGCAGAAATTTCACTTATTTTCAGGTAAAAAGGCTGAAATTTCCTTTATTTTGGGGCAAATAGGGAGAAATTCTCCTTTTCAGGGCAAAATTGCAGAATTTTCTTTTTTTGGGGGCAAAAAGGCAGAAATTCCTTATATTTTGGGGCAAAAGTCAGAAATTCCCCTTATTTTGAGGTAATAAGGCTAAAATTCCCCTTATTTGGGGCAAAAAGGCAGAAATTCCCCTTATTTTGGGGTAAAATTGCAGAAATTTCAAATATTTCAGGGCAAAATGGCAGAAATTTCCCTTATTTTGGGGCAAAATATGAAATCCCTAATTTTTAGATAAAATTGCAGAAATTTCACTTATTTCGGACAAAAATAAGAAATTCCACTTAATTTTGGGCAAAAAGGCATAAATGACCCATATTTTGGAGCAAAATTGCAGAAATTCCCCTAATATTGGTGCAAAAATTCAGAAATTCCCTTTATTTTGGGGCAAAAAGGCAGAAATTCCTCTTATTTTTAGGTAAAAAGGCTGAAATTTCCCTTGTTTTGGGGCAAAAAGTCAGAAATTCCCCATATTTTTTGGCAAAAAGACAGAAATTTCGTTTATTTTTGGGGAAAAGGCAGAAATTGCACTTATTTTGAGTCAAAAAGGTGAAAAATCTCCTTATTTTGGGGTAAAAATGAAGAAATTTCCTTTTTTTATAGCAAAAAAGTATACATTCCCTTTATTTTCGGGCCAAAAGGCAGAAATTTCCCGTATTTTGGAGCAAAATTGCAAAAATTCCCCTAATTTTTGGGCAAAAAGGCAGAAATTTTCCTTATTTTTGTGTAAAACTGCAGAAATTTCACTTATTTCATGGCAAAATGGCAGAAATTCCCTTTATTTTCGGCGAAAAAGGAAGAAAATCCCTGTATTTTGGAGCAAAATTGCAGAAATTCACCTAATTTTGGGGTAAAAAATACAGTAATTTTCTTATTTTTGGGCAAAAAGGCAGAAATTCTCCTTATTTTGGGGCAAAAGGCAGAAATTCCCCTTATTTTAGGGGAAAATTGAAGAAATTTCTATTATTTGCGGGCAAAAAACAGAAATTTCCCTTATTTTGGGGCAAAATTGCAGTAATTTCATTTATTTTGGGGCAAAATTGCAGAAATTTCCCTTATTTTGGTGCAAAAAGATGAAATCCCTAAATTTTGGCTAAAATTGAAGAAATTTCACTTATTTCGGGACAAAAAGGCAGAAATTCCACTTAATTTCGGGCAAAAAGGCAGAAATTCTCCTTATTTTGGGGCAAAAAGGCAGAAATTCCCCTTATTTTGGGATAAAATTGCAGAAATTTCCCTTATTTGGGAGCAAAAAAGAAGAAAATCCCCTTAATTTCGGGTAAAAAGGCAGAAATTCCCCATATTTTGGAGCAAAATTGCAGAAATTCCCCTAATATTGGGGCAAAAATGTAGAAATTCCCTTTATTTGGGGCAAAAAGGCAGAAGTTCCCCTTATTTTTGGGAAAAGAAGAAGAAATTCCCTGTATTTTGAAGCAAAATTGCAGAAACTCCCCTAATTTTGGGGCAAAAAGGCTGAAATTCCCTTTATTTTGGTGCAAAAATACAGATATTCTCCTTATTTTGGGGCAAAAATCAGAAATTTCCCTTATTTGGGGCAAAATTGCAGAAATTTCACTTATTTTGAGGTAATAAGGCTAAAATTCCCCTTATTTGGGGCAAAAAGGCAGAAATTCTCCTTATTTTGGGGCAAAAGGCAGAAATTCCCCTTATTTTAGGGGAAAATTGAAGAAATTTCCCTTATTTGGGGGCAAAAAACAGAAATTCTTCTTATTTTGGGGCAAAATTGCAGGAATTTCCCTTATTATGGAAAAAATTGCAGAAATTTCTCTTATTTTAGGGCAAAATTGCAGAAATTTCACTTATTTCAGAGAAAAAAAGCAATAATTTTTCTTATTTTGGGGCAAAAAGGCAGAAATTCCTATTATTTTATGGGCAAAAAGGCAGAAATTCACCTTATTTTGGGGTAAAATTGCAGAAATTTCACATATTTCAATGCAAAAAGGCAGAAATTCTTTTTTTGGGGGGGCAAAAAGACAGAAATTCCCTTTATTTTGGGATAAAATTGCAGAAATTTCTCTTATTTGGGAGCAAAAAGGGAGAAAATCCTTTTAATTTTGGGTAAAAAGGCAGAATTTCCCCGTATTTTGGAGCAAAATTGCAGAAATTCCCCTAATATTGGGGCAAAAATGCAGAAATTCCCTTTATTTGGGGCAAAAAGACAGAAGTTCCCCTTATTTTCGGGAATAGAGGAAGAAATTCCCTGTATTTTGAAGTAAAATTGCAGAAACTCCCCTAATTTGGGGGCAAAAAGGCAGAAATTCCCTTTATTTTGGGGCAAAAATATAGAAATTCTCCTTATTTTGGGGCAAAAATAAGATATTTCCTTTATTTTCGGGCAAAATTTTAGAAATTTCTTCTATCTTGTTACCGACTTTCAGAAATTTTTCTTATTTTGTGGCAAAAAGGCAGAAATTCCCCTTATTTTGGGATAAAATTGCAGAAATTTCCCTTATTTGGGGGCAAAAAACAAAAATTCCCCTTATTTTGGGGCAAAATTGCAAAAATTTCCCTTATTATGGCAAAAAATTGCAGAAATTTCCCTTATGTTGGGGTAAAATTGCAGAAATTTCACTTATTTCAGAGAAAAAAACTCAGAAATTTCTCTTATTTTGGGGCAAAAAGGCAGAAATTTCTTTTATTTTGGTACAAAATTGTAGAAATTTTCTTTATTTTGGGGCATAAATGCAGTAATTCCCCATATTTTGGGGCAAAAATGCAGAGATTCCCCTTATTATTAGGTAAAATTCTGAGATTCTTCTTATCTTGGGGCAAAAAGACAGAAATTCCTTTTATTTTGTGGCAAAAAGGCAGAAATTTCCCTTATTTTAGGGCAAAATTGCAGAAATTTCACTTATTTCAGGGCAAAATTCAAAAATTCCTTTTATTTTGGGGCAAAAAGACAGAAATTCCGTTTATTTTTGGGTAAAAAGGCAAAAATTTCACTTATTTTGAGGTAAGAAGGAAGAAATTTTTCTTATTTTGGGGCAAAAATGAAGAAATTTCTTTTTTTGTGGCAATAGGTATACATTCTCTTTCTTTTCAAGGAAAAAAGCAGAAATTCCTCAGATTTTGGAGCACAATTGCAGAAAATCCCCTAATTGTGGGGCAAAAAAACAGAAAATCCCTATATGTTCAGGCAAAAACACAGAAATTCTCCTTATTTTGGGGCAAAACTCAGAAATTTCACTTATTTTGGGGCAAAAGTGAAGAAATTTCACTTATTTCAGTGAAAAAAGGCAGAAACTTTCCTTATTTTGGGGCAAAAAAGCAGAAATTCCTAATATTTTGTGGCAAAATGCAGAAATTCCCCCTATTTTGAGGTAAATAGGCTGAAATTCCCTTTATTCGGGGGCAAAAAGGCAGAAATTTCCCTTATTTTGGGGCAAAATTGCAGAATTTTCACTTATTTCAGGGTAATAAGTCAGAAATTCCCCTTATTTTGGGGCAAAAAAGACAGAAATTCTCTTTGTTTTGGGTGAAAAAGAAAGAAATTCCACATATTTAGAGGCATAAATGCAGAAATTTCCCTTATTTTGGAGCAAAAAATGAAGAAATTTCCCTTTTTTTATGGCAAAAAGGTATGCATTCCCCTAATTTTCGGGAAAAAAGGCAGAAATTCCCCGTGTTTTGGAGCAAAATTGCAGAAATTCCCATAATTGTGAGGCAAAAAGGCAAAAATTCTCCTTATTTATGGGCAAAACTCAGAAATTCCATTTATTGTGAGGCAAAATTGCAGGAATTTACCTTATTTTGGGGCAAAATTGCAGAAATTTCCATTATTTGGGGCAAAATTGCAGGAAATTAACTTATTTTCTGGTAAAAAGGCTGAAATTCTCTATATTTTGGGGTAAAAAGGAAAAAATTCCCCTTATTTTGGGGCAAAATTGCAGAAATTTTCCTTATTTTGGGGCAAAAAGGCAGAAATTCCTTATATTTTGGGTGCAAAAAGGCAGAAATTCCCCTTATTTTGTGGTAAAATTGCAGAAATTTCAAATATTTTAGTGCAAAATGGCAGAAATTTCTCTTATTTTGGGGCAAAAATGGAATCCCTAATTTTTTGGCTAAAATTGCAGAAATTTCACTTATTTCTGGACAAAAAGGTATAAATTCCACTTAATTTCGGGCAAAAAGGCAGACATGACCTATATTTTGAAGCAAAATTGCATTAATTCCTCTAATTTTTGATCAAAAAAGCCAGAAATTCCCCTTATTTTGGGGTAAAATTGCAAAATTTCACATATTTTAGGGCAAAAATGAAGAAATTCCCCTTATTTTGGGGCAAAAAGGCAGAAATTCCCTTTATTTTGGGATAAAATTGTAGAAATTTCCCTTAATTTGGAGCAAAAAGGCAGAAAATCCTTTTAATTTTGGGTAAAAAGGCAGAATTTCCCCGTATTTTGGAGCAAAATTGCAGAAATTCCCCTAATATTGGGGCAAAAATGCAGAAATTCCTATTATTTGGGGCAAAAAGGCAGAAGTTCCCCTTATTTTCGGGAAAAGAGGAAGAAATTCCCTGTATTTTGAAGCAAAATTGCAGAAACTCCCCTAATTTTGGGGCAAAAAGGAAGAAATTCACTTTATTTTGGGGCAAAAATACAGAAATTCCCCTTATTTTGGGGCAAAAATCAGAAATTTCCCTTATTTTGGAGCAAAATTTTAGAAATTTCTTCTATTTTGTTACAGACTTGCAGAAATTTTTCTTATTTTGTAACAAAAAGGCAGAAATTCTCCTTATTTTGGGATATAATTGCAAAAATTTCCCTTATTTGGGGGCAAAAAACAGAAATTCCCATTATTTTGGGGCAAAATTGCAGAAATTTTCCTTATTATGGAAAAAAAATTGCAGAATTTTCCCTTATTTTGGGGCAAAATTGCAGAAATTTCACTTATTTCAGAGAAAAAAACTCAGAAATTTCTCTTATTTTGGGGCAAAAAGGCAGAAATTCCTTTTATTTTGGTACAAAATTGTAGAAATTTTCGTTATTTTGGGTTCAAAATGCAGAAATTTCCCATATTTTGGGGCAAAAATGCAGAGATTCCCCTTATTATGAGGTAAAATGCCGAAATTCCCCTTATTTTCGGGCAAAAAGACAGAAATTCCCTTTATTTTGTGGCAAAAAGGCAGAAATTTCCTTTATTTTGACCAAAATTGCAGAAATTTCACATATTTCAGGGCAAAATTCAAAAATTCCTATTATTTTGGGGCAAAAAGACAGAAATTCCGTTTATTTTTGGGTAAAAAGGCAGAAATTTCACTTAATTTGACATAAGAAGGAAGAAATTCCTCTTATTTTGGGGCAAAAATGAAGAAATTTCTCTTTTTTGTGGCAAAAGGTATACATTCTTCTTATTTTCGGGCAAAAAAGCAGAAATTCCTCGTATTTTGGAACACAATTGCAGAAAATCCCCTAATTGTGGAGCAAAAAGGCAGAAAATCCCTATATGTTCAGGCAAAAACACAGAAATTCTCCTTATTTTGGGGCAAAACTCAGAAATTTCACTTATTTTGGGGCAAAATTGAAAAAATTTCACTTATTTCAGGGAAAAAAGGCAGAAACTTTCATTATTTTGGGGCAAAAAGGCAGAAATTCCTAATATTTTGTGGCAAAATGCAGAAATTCCCCTTATTTTGAGGTAAAAAGGTTGAAATTCCCTTTATTTGGGGGAAAAAGGCAGAAATTTCCCTTATTTTGGGGAAAAATTGCAGAAATTTCACTTATTTCAGGGTAATAAGTCAGAAATTCCCCTTATTATGGGGGAAAAAGACAGAAATTCCACTTATTTAGAGGCATAAAGGCAGAAATTCCCCTTATCTTGGAAAAAAATGAAGAAATTTCCCTTTTTTATGGCAAAAAGGTATGCATTCTCCTTATTTCCGGGTAAAAAGGCAGAAATTCCCCGTATTTTGGAGCAAAATTGCAGAAATTCCCCTAATTGTGGGGCAAAAAGGCAAAAATTCTCCTTATTTTGGGGCAAAACTCAGAAATTCCATTTATTGTGGGGCAAAATTGCAGGAATTTACCTTATTTTGGGGCAAAATTGCAGAAATTTCCCTTATTTTGGGCAAAATTGCAGAAAATTCACTTATTTTCAAATAAAAAGGCTGAATCCCTTTATTTTGGGGTAAAAAGGGAGAAATTCCCCTTATTTTGGGGCAAAATTGCAGAAATTTCCCTTATTTTGGGGCAAAAAGGCAGAAATTCCTTATATTTTGGGGCAAAGAGGCAGAAATTCCCCTTATTTTGGGGTAAAATTGCAGAAATTTCAAATATTTCAGTGCAAAATGGCAGAAATTTCCCTTATTTTGGGGCAAAAATGGAATCCCTAATTTTTGGCTAAAATTGCAGAAATTTCACTTATTTCCGAACAAAAAGGCAGAAATTCCACTTAATTTCAGGCAAAAAGGCAGAAATGACCCGTATTTTGGAGCAAAATTGCATTAATTCCCCTAATTTTGGATCAAAAAGTCAGAAATTCCCCTTATTTTGGCGTAAAACTGCAGAAATTTTAATTATTTCGCGGCAAAATGGCAGAAATTCCCCCTATTTTCGGTGAAAAAGGCAGAAAATCTTCGTATTTTGGAGCAAAATTGCAGAAATTCACCTAATTTTGGGGTATAATATGCAGTAATTTTCTTTATTTTGTGGCAAAAAGGCAGAAATTCCCCTTATTTTAAGGCAAATGTCAGAAATTTCCCTTATTTTAGGGCAAAATTGCAGAAATTTCCTTTATTTGGGGGCAAAAAACAGAAATTCCCCTTATTTTGGTGCAAAATTCCAGAAATTTGCTTTATTATGGGGAAAAATTTCAGATATTTCCCTTATTTTAGGGCAAAATTGCAGAAATTTAACTTATTTCAGGAAAAAAAAGCAAAAATTTTTCTTATTTTGGGGCAAAAAAAAGAAATTCCCATTATTTTGGGGCAATAAGGCAGAAATTCACCTTATTTTGGGGTAAAATTGCAGAAATTTCACATACTTCAGGGCAAAAAGTCAGAAATTCCCCTTATTTTAAGGTAAAATGCTGAAATTCCCCATATATTGGGGCAAAAGGGAGAAATTCTTCTTATTTTGGGGCAAAAGGCACAAATTTCCCTTATTTTCAGGCAAAATTGCAGACATTTAATTTATTTCAGGGTAAAAAGTCAGAAATTCCCCTTATTTTGGGGCAAAAAGGAAAAATTTCTTTTATTATGGTACAAAATTGAAGAAATTTTCTTTATTTTGGAACAAAAAGGCAGAAATTCCCCATATTTTGGGGTAAAAGTCAGAAATTCTTCTTATTTTGAGGTAAAATGCAGAAATTCCTTTTATTTAGAGGTAAAATACAGAAATTCCCCTAATATTGGGGGAAAATGCAGAAATTCCCTTTATTTTGGGGCTAAAAGGAAGAAATTTTCTGTATTTTGAAGAAAAATTGCAGAAATTCTCATAATTTTCGGGTAAATGGCTGAAATTCTCCTTATTTTGGTTCAAAAGGACAGAAAATCTCCTTTTTTGGGTGCAAAAAGTCAGAAATTCCTTTTATTTGGGGCAAAATTGCAGAAATTTCCTCTACTTTGGGGCAAAATTGCAGAAATTTCCCTTATTTTGGGGCAAAATTGCAGAAATTTCACTTATGTCAGGGAAAAAAGGCAGAAATTTCTCTTATTTTGGGGCAAAAAGGCAGAAATTTCTTTTATTTTGGTACAAAATTGTAGAAATTTTTCTTATTTTGGGGCAAAAATGAAGAAATTTCCCATATTTTGGGGCAAAAATGCAGAGAGTCCCCTTATTATGAGGTAAAATGCTGAAATTCCCCTTATTTTGGTTCAAAAAGACAGAAATTCCCTTTATTTTGTGGCAAAAAGGCAGAAATTTCCCTTATTTTGGGGCAAAATTGCAGAAATTTAACATATTTCAGGGCAAAATTCAAAAATTTCTTTTATTTTGGGGCAAAAAGACAGAAATTCCGTTTATTTTTGGGTAAAAAGGCAGAAATTTCACTTAATTTTATGTAAGAAGGAAGAAATTCCTTTTATTTTGGGGCAAAAATGAAGAAATTTCTCTTTTTTGTGGCAAAAGGTATACATTCTTCTTATTTTCGGGCAAAAAAGCAGAAATTCCTTGTATTTTGGAGCACAATTGCAGAAAATCCCCTAATTGTGGAGCAAAAAGGCAGAAAATCCCTAAATGTTCAGGCAAAAACACAGAAATTCTCCTTATTTTGGGGCAAAACTCAGAAATTTCACTTATTTTGGGGCAAAATTGAAGAAATTTCACTTATTTCAGGGAAAAAAGGCAAAAACTTTCCTTATTTTGGGGCAAAAAGGCAGAAATTCCTAATATTTTGTGGCAAAATGCAGAAATTCCCCTTATTTTGAGGTATAAAGGCTGAAATTCCCTTTATTTGGGGGAAAAAGGCAGAAATTTCCCTTATTTTGGGGAAAAATTGCAGAAATTTCACTTATTTCAGGGTAATAAGTCAGAAATTCCCCTTATTATGGGGGAAAAAGACAGAAATTCCACTTATTTAGAGGCATAAAGGCAGAAATTCCCCTTATCTTGGAAAAAAATGAAGAAATTTCCCTTTTTTATGGCAAAAAGGTATGCATTCTCCTTATTTCCGGGTAAAAAGGCAGAAATTCCCCATATTTTATAGCAAAATTGCAGAAATTCCCCTAATTGTGGGGCAAAAAGGCAAAAATTCTCCTTATTTTGGGGCAAAACTCAGAAATTCCATTTATTGTGGGGTAAAATTGCACAATTTACCTTATTTTGGGGCAAAATTGCAGAAATTTCCCTTATTTTGGGCAAAATTGCAGAAAATTCACTTATTTTCAGGTAAAAAGTCTGAAATTCCCTTTATTTTGGGGTAAAAAGGGAGAAATTCCCCTTATTTTGGGGCAAAATTGCAGAAATTTTCCTTATTTTGGGGCAAAAAGGCAGAAATTCCTTATATTTTGGGGCAAAAAGGCAGAAATTCCCTTTATTTTGGGGTAAAATTGCAGAAATTTCAAATATTTCAGTGCAAAATGGCAGAAATTTCCCTTATTTTGGGGCAAAAATGGAATCCCTAATTTTTGGCTAAAATTGCAGAAATTTCACTTATTTCCGGACAAAAAGGCAGAAATTTGACTTAATTTCTGGCAAAAAGGCAGAAATGACCCGTATTTTGGAGCAAAATTGCATTAATTCCCCTAATTTTGGAACAAAAAGTCAGAAATTCCCCTTATTTTGGCGTAAAACTGCAGAAATTTAAATTATTTCGTGGCAAAATTGCAGAAATTCCCCTTATTTTCGGTAAAAAAGGCAGAAAATCTTCGTATTTTGGAGCAAAATTGCAGAAATTCACCTAATTTTGGGGTATAATATGCAGTAATTTTCTTTATTTTGTGGCAAAAAGGCAGAAAATCCCCTTATTTTAAGGCAAATGTCAGAAATTTCCCTTATTTTAGGGCAAAATTGCAGAAATTTCCCTTATTTGGGGGCAAAAAACAGAAATTCCCCTTATTTTATTGCAAAATTGCAGAAATTTTCCTTATTATGGAAAAAAAATTGCAGAATTTTCCCTTATTTTGGGGCAAAATTGCAGAAATTTCACTTATTTCAGAGAAAAAAACTCAGAAATTTCTCTTATTTTGGGGCAAAAAGGCAGAAATTCCTTTTATTTTGGTACAAAATTGTAGAAATTTTCGTTATTTTGGGTTCAAAATGCAGAAATTTCCCATATTTTGGGGCAAAAATGCAGAGATTCCCCTTATTATGAGGTAAAATGCTGAAATTCCCCTTATTTTCGGGCAAAAAGACAGAAATTCCCTTTATTTTGTGGCAAAAAGGCAGAAATTTCCTTTATTTTGACCAAAATTGCAGAAATTTCACATATTTCAGGGCAAAATTCAAAAATTCCTATTATTTTGGGGCAAAAAGACAGAAATTCCGTTTATTTTTGGGTAAAAAGGCAGAAATTTCACTTAATTTGACATAAGAAGGAAGAAATTCCTCTTATTTTGGGGCAAAAATGAAGAAATTTCTCTTTTTTGTGGCAAAAGGTATACATTCTTCTTATTTTCGGGCAAAAAAGCAGAAATTCCTCGTATTTTGGAACACAATTGCAGAAAATCCCCTAATTGTGGAGCAAAAAGGCAGAAAATCCCTATATGTTCAGGCAAAAACACAGAAATTCTCCTTATTTTGGGGCAAAACTCAGAAATTTCACTTATTTTGGGGCAAAATTGAAAAAATTTCACTTATTTCAGGGAAAAAAGGCAGAAACTTTCATTATTTTGGGGCAAAAAGGCAGAAATTCCTAATATTTTGTGGCAAAATGCAGAAATTCCCCTTATTTTGAGGTAAAAAGGTTGAAATTCCCTTTATTTGGGGGAAAAAGGCAGAAATTTCCCTTATTTTGGGGAAAAATTGCAGAAATTTCACTTATTTCAGGGTAATAAGTCAGAAATTCCCCTTATTATGGGGGAAAATAACAGAAATTCCACTTATTTAGAGGCATAAAGGCAGAAATTCCCCTTATCTTGGAAAAAAATGAAGAAATTTCCCTTTTTTATGGCAAAAAGGTATGCATTCTCCTTATTTCCGGGTAAAAAGGCAGAAATTCCCCGTATTTTGGAGCAAAATTGCAGAAATTCCCCTAATTGTGGGGCAAAAAGGCAAAAATTCTCCTTATTTTGGGGCAAAACTCAGAAATTCCATTTATTGTGGGGCAAAATTGCAGGAATTTACCTTATTTTGGGCAAAATTGCAGAAAATTCACTTATTTTCAAATAAAAAGGCTGAATCCCTTTATTTTGGGGTAAAAAGGGAGAAATTCCCCTTATTTTGGGGCAAAATTGCAGAAATTTCCCTTATTTTGGGGCAAAAAGGCAGAAATTCCTTATATTTTGGGGCAAAGAGGCAGAAATTCCCCTTATTTTGGGGTAAAATTGCAGAAATTTCAAATATTTCAGTGCAAAATGGCAGAAATTTCCCTTATTTTGGGGCAAAAATGGAATCCCTAATTTTTGGCTAAAATTGCAGAAATTTCACTTATTTCCGAACAAAAAGGCAGAAATTCCACTTAATTTCAGGCAAAAAGGCAGAAATGACCCGTATTTTGGAGCAAAATTGCATTAATTCCCCTAATTTTGGATCAAAAAGTCAGAAATTCCCCTTATTTTGGCGTAAAACTGCAGAAATTTTAATTATTTCGCGGCAAAATGGCAGAAATTCCCCCTATTTTCGGTGAAAAAGGCAGAAAATCTTCGTATTTTGGAGCAAAATTGCAGAAATTCACCTAATTTTGGGGTATAATATGCAGTAATTTTCTTTATTTTGTGGCAAAAAGGCAGAAATTCCCCTTATTTTAAGGCAAATGTCAGAAATTTCCCTTATTTTAGGGCAAAATTGCAGAAATTTCCTTTATTTGGGGGCAAAAAACAGAAATTCCCCTTATTTTGGTGCAAAATTCCAGAAATTTGCTTTATTATGGGGAAAAATTTCAGATATTTCCCTTATTTTAGGGCAAAATTGCAGAAATTTAACTTATTTCAGGAAAAAAAAGCAAAAATTTTTCTTATTTTGGGGCAAAAAAAAGAAATTCCCATTATTTTGGGGCAATAAGGCAGAAATTCACCTTATTTTGGGGTAAAATTGCAGAAATTTCACATACTTCAGGGCAAAAAGTCAGAAATTCCCCTTATTTTAAGGTAAAATGCTGAAATTCCCCATATATTGGGGCAAAAGGGAGAAATTCTTCTTATTTTGGGGCAAAAGGCACAAATTTCCCTTATTTTCAGGCAAAATTGCAGACATTTAATTTATTTCAGGGTAAAAAGTCAGAAATTCCCCTTATTTTGGGGCAAAAAGGAAAAATTTCTTTTATTATGGTACAAAATTGAAGAAATTTTCTTTATTTTGGAACAAAAAGGCAGAAATTCCCCATATTTTGGGGTAAAAGTCAGAAATTCTTCTTATTTTGAGGTAAAATGCAGAAATTCCTTTTATTTAGAGGTAAAATACAGAAATTCCCCTAATATTGGGGGAAAATGCAGAAATTCCCTTTATTTTGGGGCTAAAAGGAAGAAATTTTCTGTATTTTGAAGAAAAATTGCAGAAATTCTCATAATTTTCGGGTAAATGGCTGAAATTCTCCTTATTTTGGTTCAAAAGGACAGAAAATCTCCTTTTTTTGGGTGCAAAAAGTCAGAAATTCCTTTTATTTGGGGCAAAATTGCAGAAATTTCCTCTACTTTGGGGCAAAATTGCAGAAATTTCCCTTATTTTGGGGCAAAATTGCAGAAATTTCACTTATGTCAGGGAAAAAAGGCAGAAATTTCTCTTATTTTGGGGCAAAAAGGCAGAAATTTCTTTTATTTTGGTACAAAATTGTAGAAATTTTTCTTATTTTGGGGCAAAAATGAAGAAATTTCCCATATTTTGGGGCAAAAATGCAGAGAGTCCCCTTATTATGAGGTAAAATGCTGAAATTCCCCTTATTTTGGTTCAAAAAGACAGAAATTCCCTTTATTTTGTGGCAAAAAGGCAGAAATTTCCCTTATTTTGGGGCAAAATTGCAGAAATTTAACATATTTCAGGGCAAAATTCAAAAATTTCTTTTATTTTGGGGCAAAAAGACAGAAATTCCGTTTATTTTTGGGTAAAAAGGCAGAAATTTCACTTAATTTTATGTAAGAAGGAAGAAATTCCTTTTATTTTGGGGCAAAAATGAAGAAATTTCTCTTTTTTGTGGCAAAAGGTATACATTCTTCTTATTTTCGGGCAAAAAAGCAGAAATTCCTTGTATTTTGGAGCACAATTGCAGAAAATCCCCTAATTGTGGAGCAAAAAGGCAGAAAATCCCTAAATGTTCAGGCAAAAACACAGAAATTCTCCTTATTTTGGGGCAAAACTCAGAAATTTCACTTATTTTGGGGCAAAATTGAAGAAATTTCACTTATTTCAGGGAAAAAAGGCAAAAACTTTCCTTATTTTGGGGCAAAAAGGCAGAAATTCCTAATATTTTGTGGCAAAATGCAGAAATTCCCCTTATTTTGAGGTATAAAGGCTGAAATTCCCTTTATTTGGGGGAAAAAGGCAGAAATTTCCCTTATTTTGGGGAAAAATTGCAGAAATTTCACTTATTTCAGGGTAATAAGTCAGAAATTCCCCTTATTATGGGGGAAAAAGACAGAAATTCCACTTATTTAGAGGCATAAAGGCAGAAATTCCCCTTATCTTGGAAAAAAATGAAGAAATTTCCCTTTTTTATGGCAAAAAGGTATGCATTCTCCTTATTTCCGGGTAAAAAGGCAGAAATTCCCCATATTTTATAGCAAAATTGCAGAAATTCCCCTAATTGTGGGGCAAAAAGGCAAAAATTCTCCTTATTTTGGGGCAAAACTCAGAAATTCCATTTATTGTGGGGTAAAATTGCAGGAATTTACCTTATTTTGGGGCAAAATTGCAGAAATTTCCCTTATTTTGGGCAAAATTGCAGAAAATTCACTTATTTTCAGGTAAAAAGTCTGAAATTCCCTTTATTTTGGGGTAAAAAGGGAGAAATTCCCCTTATTTTGGGGCAAAATTGCAGAAATTTTCCTTATTTTGGGGCAAAAAGGCAGAAATTCCTTATATTTTGGGGCAAAAAGGCAGAAATTCCCTTTATTTTGGGGTAAAATTGCAGAAATTTCAAATATTTCAGTGCAAAATGGCAGAAATTTCCCTTATTTTGGGGCAAAAATGGAATCCCTAATTTTTGGCTAAAATTGCAGAAATTTCACTTATTTCCGGACAAAAAGGCAGAAATTTGACTTAATTTCTGGCAAAAAGGCAGAAATGACCCGTATTTTGGAGCAAAATTGCATTAATTCCCCTAATTTTGGAACAAAAAGTCAGAAATTCCCCTTATTTTGGCGTAAAACTGCAGAAATTTAAATTATTTCGTGGCAAAATTGCAGAAATTCCCCTTATTTTCGGTAAAAAAGGCAGAAAATCTTCGTATTTTGGAGCAAAATTGCAGAAATTCACCTAATTTTGGGGTATAATATGCAGTAATTTTCTTTATTTTGTGGCAAAAAGGCAGAAAATCCCCTTATTTTAAGGCAAATGTCAGAAATTTCCCTTATTTTAGGGCAAAATTGCAGAAATTTCCCTTATTTGGGGGCAAAAAACAGAAATTCCCCTTATTTTATTGCAAAATTGCAGAAATTTCCCTTATTATGGAAAAAAATTGCAGAAATTTCCCTTATTTTGGGGCAAAATTGCAGAAATTTCACTTATTTCAGAGAAAAAAACTCAGAAATTTCTCTTATTTTGGGGCAAAAATGCAGAAATTTCTTTTATTTTGGTACAAAATTGTAGAAATTTTCTTTATTTTGGGGCAAAAATGCAGAAATTCCCCATATTTTGGGGCAAAAATGCAGAGATTCCCCTTATTATGATGTAAAATGCTGAAATTCCCCTTATTTTGGGGCAAAAAGACAGAAATTCCCTTTATTTTGTGGCAAAAAGGCAGAAATTTCCCTTATTTTGGGGCAAAATTGCAGAAATTTCACATATTTCAGGGCAAAATTCAAAAATTTCTTTTATTTTGGGGCAAAAAGACAGAAATTCCGTTTATTTTTGGGTAAAAAGGCAGAAATTTCACTTAATTTGACGTAAGAAGGAAAAAATTCCTCTTATTTTGGGGCAAAAATGAAGAAATTTCTCTTTTTTGTGGCAAAAGGTATACATTCTTCTTATTTTCGGGCAAAAAAGCAGAAATTCCTCGTATTTTGGAACACAATTGCAGAAAATCCCCTAATTGTGGAGCAAAAAGGCAGAAAATCCCTATATGTTCAGGCAAAAACACAGAAATTCTCCTTATTTTGGGACAAAACTCAGAAATTTCACTTATTTTGGGGCAAAATTGAAAAAATTTCACTTATTTCAGGGAAAAAAGGCAAAAACTTTCCTTATTTTGGGGCAAAAAGGCAGAAATTCCTAATATTTTGTGGCAAAATGCAGAAATTCCCCTTATTTTGAGGTAAAAAGGCTGAAATTCCCTTTATTTGGGGGAAAAAGGCAGAAATTTCCCTTATTTTGGGGAAAAATTGCAGAAATTTCACTTATTTCAGGGTAATAAGTCAGAAATTCCCCTTATTATGGGGGAAAAAGACAGAAATTCCACTTATTTAGAGGCATAAAGGCAGAAATTCCCCTTATCTTGGAAAAAAATGAAGAAATTTCCCTTTTTAATGGCAAAAAGGTATGCATTCTCCTTATTTCCGGGTAAAAAGGCAGAAATTCCCCGTATTTTGGAGCAAAATTGCAGAAATTCCCCTAATTGTGGGGCAAAAAGGCAAAAATTCTCCTTATTTTGGGGCAAAACTCAGAAATTCCATTTATTGTGGGGCAAAATTGCAGGAATTTACCTTATTTTGGGGCAAAATTGAAGAAATTTCCCTTATTTTGGGCAAAATTGCAGAAAATTCACTTATTTTCATGTAAAAAAGCTGAAATTCCCTTTATTTTGGGGTAAAAAGGGAGAAATTCCCCTTATTTTGGGGCAAAATTGCAGAAATTTTCCTTATTTTGGGGCAAAAAGGCAGAAATTCCTTATATTTTGGGGCAAAAAGGCAGAAATTCCCTTTATTTTGGAGTAAAATTGCAGAAATTTCAAATATTTCAGTGCAAAATGGCAGAAATTTCCCTTATTTTGGGGCAAAAATGGAATCCCTAATTTTTGGCTAAAATTGCAGAAATTTCACTTATTTCCGGACAAAAAGGCAGAAATTCCACTTAATTTCAGGCAAAAAGGCAGAAATGACCCGTATTTTGGAGCAAAATTGCATTAATTCCCCTAATTTTGGATCAAAATTCAGAATTTCCCCTTATTTTGGCGTAAAACTGCAGAAATTTCAATTATTTCGCGGCAAAATGGCAGAAATTCCCCTTATTTTCGGTGAAAAAGGCAGAAAATCCTCGTATTTTGGAGCAAAATTGCAGAAATTCACCTAATTTTGGGGTATAATATGCAGTAATTTTCTTTATTTTGTGGCAAAAAGGCAGAAATTCCCCTTATTTTAAGGCAAATGTCAGAAATTTCCCTTATTTTAGGGCAAAATTGCAGAAATTTCCCTTATTTGGGGGCAAAAAACAGAAATTCCCCTTATTTTGTTGCAAAATTGCAGAAATTTCCCTTATTATGGAAAAAAATTGCAGAAATTTCCCTTATTTTGGGGCAAAATTGCAGAAATTTCACTTATTTCAGAGAAAAAAACTCAGAAATTTCTCTTATTTTGGGGCAAAAAGGCAGAAATTTCTTTTATTTTGGTACAAAATTGTAGAAATTTTCTTTATTTTGGGGCAAAAATGCAGAAATTCCCCATATTTTGGGGCAAAAATGCAGAGATTCCCCTTATTATGATGTAAAATGCTGAAATTCCCCTTATTTTGGGGCAAAAAGACAGAAATTCCCTTTATTTTGTGGCAAAAAGGCAGAAATTTCCCTTATTTTGGGGCAAAATTGCAGAAATTTCACATATTTCAGGGCAAAATTCAAAAATTTCTTTTATTTTGGGGCAAAAAGACAGAAATTCCGTTTATTTTTGGGTAAAAAGGCAGAAATTTCACTTAATTTGACGTAAGAAGGAAGAAATTCCTCTTATTTTGGGGCAAAAATGAAGAAATTTCTCTCTTTTGTGGCAAAAGGTATACATTCTTCTTATTTTCGGGCAAAAAAGCAGAAATTCCTCGTATTTTGGAACACAATTGCAGAAAATCCCCTAATTGTGGAGCAAAAAGGCAGAAAATCCCTATATGTTCAGGCAAAAACACAGAAATTCTCCTTATTTTGGGGCAAAACTCAGAAATTTCACTTATTTTGGGGCAAAATTGAAAAAATTTCACTTATTTCAGGGAAAAAAGGCAAAAACTTTCCTTATTTTGGGGCAAAAAGGCAGAAATTCCTAATATTTTGTGGCAAAATGCAGAAATTCCCCTTATTTTGAGGTAAAAAGGCTGAAATTCCCTTTATTTGGGGGAAAAAGGCAGAAATTTCCCTTATTTTGGGGAAAAATTGCAGAAATTTCACTTATTTCAGGGTAATAAGTCAGAAATTCCCCTTATTATGGGGGAAAAAGACAGAAATTCCACTTATTTAGAGGCATAAAGGCAGAAATTCCCCTTATCTTGGAAAAAAATGAAGAAATTTCCCTTTTTTATGGCAAAAAGGTATGCATTCTCCTTATTTCCGGGTAAAAAGGCAGAAATTCCCCGTATTTTGGAGCAAAATTGCAGAAATTCCCCTAATTGTGGGGCAAAAAGGCAAAAATTCTCCTTATTTTGGGGCAAAACTCAGAAATTCCATTTATTGTGGGGCAAAATTGCAGGAATTTACCTTATTTTGGGGCAAAATTGCAGAAATTTCCCTTATTTTGGGCAAAATTGCAGAAAATTCACTTATTTTCAGGTAAAAAGGCTGAAATTCCCTTTATTTTGGGGTAAAAAGGGAGAAATTCCCCTTATTTTGGGGCAAAATTGCAGAAATTTTCCTTATTTTGGGGCAAAAAGGGAGAAATTCCTTATATTTTGGGGCAGAAAGGCAGAAATTCCCTTTATTTTGGGGTAAAATTGCAGAAATTTCAAATATTTCAGTGCAAAATGGCAGAAATGACCCGTATTTTGGAGCAAAATTGCATTAATTCCCCTAATTTTGGATCAAAAAGTCAGAAATTCCCCTTATTTTGGCGTAAAACTGCAGAAATTTTAATTATTTCGCGGCAAAATGGCAGAAATTCCCCTTATTTTCGGTGAAAAAGGCAGAAAATCCTCGTATTTTGGAGCAAAATTGCAGAAATTCACCTAATTTTGGGGTATAATATGCAGTAATTTTCTTTATTTTGTGGCAAAAAGGCAGAAATTCCCCTTATTTTAAGGCGAATGTCAGAAATTTCCCTTATTTTAGGGCAAAATTGCAGAAATTTCCCTTATTTGGGGGCAAAAAACAGAAATTCCTCTTATTTTATTGCAAAATTGCAGAAATTTCCCTTATTATGGAAAAAAATTGCAGAAATTTCCCTTATTTTGGGGCAAAATTGCAGAAATTTCACTTATTTCAGAGAAAAAAACTCAGAAATTTCTCTTATTTTGGGGCAAAAAGGCAGAAATTTCTTTTATTTTGGTACAAAATTGTAGAAATTTTCTTTATTTTGGGGCAAAAATGCAGAAATTCCCCATATTTTGGGGCAAAAATGCAGAGATTCCCCTTATTATGATGTAAAATGCTGAAATTCCCCTTATTTTGGGGCAAAAAGACAGAAATTCCCTTTATTTTGTGGCAAAAAGGCAGAAATTTCCCTTATTTTGGGGCAAAATTGCAGAAATTTTACATATTTCAGGGCAAAATTCAAAAATTTCTTTTATTTTGGGGCAAAAAGACAGAAATTCCGTTTATTTTTGGGTAAAAAGGCAGAAATTTCACTTAATTTGACGTAAGAAGGAAGAAATTCCTCTTATTTTGGGGCAAAAATGAAGAAATTTCTCTCTTTTGTGGCAAAAGGTATACATTCTTCTTATTTTCGGGCAAAAAAGCAGAAATTCCTCGTATTTTGGAACACAATTGCAGAAAATCCCCTAATTGTGGAGCAAAAAGGCAGAAAATCCCTATATGTTCAGGCAAAAACACAGAAATTCTCCTTATTTTGGGGCAAAACTCAGAAATTTCACTTATTTTGGGGCAAAATTGAAAAAATTTCACTTATTTCAGGGAAAAAAGGCAAAAACTTTCCTTATTTTGGGGCAAAAAGGCAGAAATTCCTAATATTTTGTGGCAAAATGCAGAAATTCCCCTTATTTTGAGGTAAAAAGGCTGAAATTCCCTTTATTTGGGGGAAAAAGGCAGAAATTTCCCTTATTTTGGGGAAAAATTGCAGAAATTTCACTTATTTCAGGGTAATAAGTCAGAAATTCCCCTTATTATGGGGGAAAAAGACAGAAATTCCACTTATTTAGAGGCATAAAGGCAGAAATTCCCCTTATCTTGGAAAAAAATGAAGAAATTTCCCTTTTTTATGGCAAAAAGGTATGCATTCTCCTTATTTCCGGGTAAAAAGGCAGAAATTCCCCGTATTTTGGAGCAAAATTGCAGAAATTCCCCTAATTGTGGGGCAAAAAGGCAAAAATTCTCCTTATTTTGGGGCAAAACTCAGAAATTCCATTTATTGTGGGGCAAAATTGCAGGAATTTACCTTATTTTGGGGCAAAATTGCAGAAATTTCCCTTATTTTGGGCAAAATTGCAGAAAATTCACTTATTTTCAGGTAAAAAGGCTGAAATTCCCTTTATTTTGGGGTAAAAAGGGAGAAATTCCCCTTATTTTGGGGCAAAATTGCAGAAATTTTCCTTATTTTGGGGCAAAAGGCAGAAATTCCTTATATTTTGGGGCAAAAAGGCAGAAATTCCCTTTATTTTGGGGTAAAATTGCAGAAATTTCAAATATTTCAGTGCAAAATGGCAGAAATTTCCCTTATTTTGGGGCAAAAATGGAATCCCTAATTTTTGGCTAAAATTGCAGAAATTTCACTTATTTCCGGACAAAAAGGCAGAAATTCCACTTAATTTCTGGCAAAAAGGCAGAAATGACCCATATTTTGGAGAAAAATTGCATTAATTCCCCTAATTTTGGATCAAAAAGTCAGAAATTCCCCTTATTTTGGCGTAAAACTGCAGAAATTTTAATTATTTCGCGGCAAAATGGCAGAAATTCCCCTTATTTTCGGTGAAAAAGGCAGAAAATCCTCGTATTTTGGAGCAAAATTGCAGAAATTCACCTAATTTTGGGGTATAATATGCAGTAATTTTCTTTATTTTGTGGCAAAAAGGCAGAAATTCCCCTTATTTTAAGGCAAATGTCAGAAATTTCCCTTATTTTAGGGCAAAATTGCAGAAATTTCCCTTATTTGGGGGCAAAAAACAGAAATTCCTCTTATTTTATTGCAAAATTGCAGAAATTTCCCTTATTATGGAAAAAAATTGCAGAAATTTCCCTTATTTTGGGGCAAAATTGCAGAAATTTCACTTATTTCAGAGAAAAAAAACTCAGAAATTTCTCTTATTTTGGGGCAAAAAGGCAGAAATTTCTTTTATTTTGGTACAAAATTGTAGAAATTTTCTTTATTTTGGGGCAAAAATGCAGAAATTCCCCATATTTTGGGGCAAAAATGCAGAGATTCCCCTTATTATGATGTAAAATGCTGAAATTCCCCTTATTTTGGGGCAAAAAGACAGAAATTCCCTTTATTTTGTGGCAAAAAGGCAGAAATTTCCCTTATTTTGGGGCAAAATTGCAGAAATTTCACATATTTCAGGGCAAAATTCAAAAATTTCTTTTATTTTGGGGCAAAAAGACAGAAATTCCGTTTATTTTTGGGTAAAAAGGCAGAAATTTCACTTAATTTGACGTAAGAAGGAAGAAATTCCTCTTATTTTGGGGCAAAAATGAAGAAATTTCTCTCTTTTGTGGCAAAAGGTATACATTCTTCTTATTTTCGGGCAAAAAAGCAGAAATTCCTCGTATTTTGGAACACAATTGCAGAAAATCCCCTAATTGTGGAGCAAAAAGGCAGAAAATCCCTATATGTTCAGGCAAAAACACAGAAATTCTCCTTATTTTGGGGCAAAACTCAGAAATTTCACTTATTTTGGGGCAAAATTGAAAAAATTTCACTTATTTCAGGGAAAAAAGGCAAAAACTTTCCTTATTTTGGGGCAAAAAGGCAGAAATTCCTAATATTTTGTGGCAAAATGCAGAAATTCCCCTTATTTTGAGGTAAAAAGGCTGAAATTCCCTTTATTTGGGGGAAAAAGGCAGAAATTTCCCTTATTTTGGGGAAAAATTGCAGAAATTTCACTTATTTCAGGGTAATAAGTCAGAAATTCCCCTCATTATGGGGGAAAAAGAAAGAAATTCCACTTATTTAGAGGCATAAAGGCAGAAATTCCCCTTATCTTGGAAAAAAATGAAGAAATTTCCCTTTTTTATGGCAAAAAGGTATGCATTCTCCTTATTTCCGGGTAAAAAGGCAGAAATTCCCCGTATTTTGGAGCAAAATTGCAGAAATTCCCCTAATTGTGGGGCAAAAAGGCAAAAATTCTCCTTATTTTGGGGCAAAACTCAGAAATTCCATTTATTGTGGGGCAAAATTGCAGGAATTTACCTTATTTTGGGGCAAAATTGCAGAAATTTCCCTTATTTTGGGCAAAATTGCAGAAAATTCACTTATTTTCAGGTAAAAAGGCTGAAATTCCCTTTATTTTGGGGTAAAAAGGGAGAAATTCCCCTTATTTTGGGGCAAAATTGCAGAAATTTTCCTTATTTTGGGGCAAAAGGCAGAAATTCCTTATATTTTGGGGCAAAAAGGCAGAAATTCCCTTTATTTTGGGGTAAAATTGCAGAAATTTCAAATATTTCAGTGCAAAATGGCAGAAATTTCCCTTATTTTGGGGCAAAAATGGAATCCCTAATTTTTGGCTAAAATTGCAGAAATTTCACTTATTTCCGGACAAAAAGGCAGAAATTCCACTTAATTTCTGGCAAAAAGGCAGAAATGACCCATATTTTGGAGAAAAATTGCATTAATTCCCCTAATTTTGGATCAAAAAGTCAGAAATTCCCCTTATTTTGGCGTAAAACTGCAGAAATTTTAATTATTTCGCGGCAAAATGGCAGAAATTCCCCTTATTTTCGGTGAAAAAGGCAGAAAATCCTCGTATTTTGGAGCAAAATTGCAGAAATTCACCTAATTTTGGGGTATAATATGCAGTAATTTTCTTTATTTTGTGGCAAAAAGGCAGAAATTCCCCTTATTTTAAGGCAAATGTCAGAAATTTCCCTTATTTTAGGGCAAAATTGCAGAAATTTCCCTTATTTGGGGGCAAAAAACAGAAATTCCTCTTATTTTATTGCAAAATTGCAGAAATTTCCCTTATTATGGAAAAAAATTGCAGAAATTTCCCTTATTTTGGGGCAAAATTGCAGAAATTTCACTTATTTCAGAGAAAAAAACACAGAAATTTCTCTTATTTTGGGGCAAAAAGGCAGAAATTTCTTTTATTTTGGTACAAAATTGTAGAAATTTTCTTTATTTTGGGGCAAAAATGCAGAAATTCCCCATATTTTGGGGCAAAAATGCAGAGATTCCCCTTATTATGATGTAAAATGCTGAAATTCCCCTTATTTTGGGGCAAAAAGACAGAAATTCCCTTTATTTTGTGGCAAAAAGGCAGAAATTTCCCTTATTTTGGGGCAAAATTGCAGAAATTTCACATATTTCAGGGCAAAATTCAAAAATTTCTTTTATTTTGGGGCAAAAAGACAGAAATTCCGTTTATTTTTGGGTAAAAAGGCAGAAATTTCACTTAATTTGACGTAAGAAGGAAGAAATTCCTCTTATTTTGGGGCAAAAATGAAGAAATTTCTCTCTTTTGTGGCAAAAGGTATACATTCTTCTTATTTTTGGGCAAAAAAGCAGAAATTCCTCGTATTTTGGAACACAATTGCAGAAAATCCCCTAATTGTGGAGCAAAAAGGCAGAAAATCCCTATATGTTCAGGCAAAAACACAGAAATTCTCCTTATTTTGGGGCAAAACTCAGAAATTTCACTTATTTTGGGGCAAAATTGAAAAAATTTCACTTATTTCAGGGAAAAAAGGCAAAAACTTTCCTTATTTTGGGGCAAAAAGGCAGAAATTCCTAATATTTTGTGGCAAAATGCAGAAATTCCCCTTATTTTGAGGTAAAAAGGCTGAAATTCCCTTTATTTGGGGGAAAAAGGCAGAAATTTCCCTTATTTTGGGGAAAAATTGCAGAAATTTCACTTATTTCAGGGTAATAAGTCAGAAATTCCCCTTATTATGGGGGAAAAAGACAGAAATTCCACTTATTTAGAGGCATAAAGGCAGAAATTCCCCTTATCTTGGAAAAAAATGAAGAAATTTCCCTTTTTTATGGCAAAAAGGTATGCATTCTCCTTATTTCCGGGTAAAAAGGCAGAAATTCCCCGTATTTTGGAGCAAAATTGCAGAAATTCCCCTAATTGTGGGGCAAAAAGGCAAAAATTCTCCTTATTTTGGGGCAAAACTCAGAAATTCCATTTATTGTGGGGCAAAATTGCAGGAATTTACCTTATTTTGGGGCAAAATTGCAGAAATTTCCCTTATTTTGGGCAAAATTGCAGAAAATTCACTTATTTTCAGGTAAAAAGGCTGAAATTCCCTTTATTTTGGGGTAAAAAGGGAGAAATTCCCCTTATTTTGGGGCAAAATTGCAGAAATTTTCCTTATTTTGGGGCAAAAAGGCAGAAATTCCTTATATTTTGGGGCAAAAAGGCAGAAATTCCCTTTATTTTGGGGTAAAATTGCAGAAATTTCAAATATTTCAGTGCAAAATGGCAGAAATGACCCGTATTTTGGAGCAAAATTGCATTAATTCCCCTAATTTTGGATCAAAAAGTCAGAAATTCCCCTTATTTTGGCGTAAAACTGCAGAAATTTTAATTATTTCGCGGCAAAATGGCAGAAATTCCCCTTATTTTCGGTGAAAAAGGCAGAAAATCCTCGTATTTTGGAGCAAAATTGCAGAAATTCACCTAATTTTGGGGTATAATATGCAGTAATTTTCTTTATTTTGTGGCAAAAAGGCAGAAATTCCCCTTATTTTAAGGCAAATGTCAGAAATTTCCCTTATTTTAGGGCAAAATTGCAGAAATTTCCCTTATTTGGGGGCAAAAAACAGAAATTCCTCTTATTTTATTGCAAAATTGCAGAAATTTCCCTTATTATGGAAAAAAATTGCAGAAATTTCCCTTATTTTGGGGCAAAATTGCAGAAATTTCACTTATTTCAGAGAAAAAAACTCAGAAATTTCTCTTATTTTTGGGGCAAAAAGGCAGAAATTTCTTTTATTTTGGTACAAAATTGTAGAAATTTTCTTTATTTTGGGGCAAAAATGCAGAAATTCCCCATATTTTGGGGCAAAAATGCAGAGATTCCCCTTATTATGATGTAAAATGCTGAAATTCCCCTTATTTTGGGGCAAAAAGACAGAAATTCCCTTTATTTTGTGGCAAAAAGGCAGAAATTTCCCTTATTTTGGGGCAAAATTGCAGAAATTTCACATATTTCAGGGCAAAATTCAAAAATTTCTTTTATTTTGGGGCAAAAAGACAGAAATTCCGTTTATTCTTGGGTAAAAAGGCAGAAATTTCACTTAATTTGACGTAAGAAGGAAGAAATTCCTCTTATTTTGGGGCAAAAATGAAGAAATTTCTCTCTTTTGTGGCAAAAGGTATACATTCTTCTTATTTTCGGGCAAAAAAGCAGAAATTCCTCGTATTTTGGAACACAATTGCAGAAAATCCCCTAATTGTGGAGCAAAAAGGCAGAAAATCCCTATATGTTCAGGCAAAAACACAGAAATTCTCCTTATTTTGGGGCAAAACTCAGAAATTTCACTTATTTTGGGGCAAAATTGAAAAAATTTCACTTATTTCAGGGAAAAAAGGCAAAAACTTTCATTATTTTGGGGTAAAAAGGCAGAAATTCCTAATATTTTGTGGCAAAATGCAGAAATTCCCCTTATTTTGAGGTAAAAAGGCTGAAATTCCCTTTATTTGGGGGAAAAAGGAAGAAATTTCCCTTATTTTGGGGAAAAATTGCAGAAATTTCACTTATTTCAGGGTAATAAGTCAGAAATTCCCCTTATTATGGGGGAAAAAGACAGAAATTCCACTTATTTAGAGGCATAAAGGCAGAAATTCCCCTTATCTTGGAAAAAAATGAAGAAATTTCC